>NC_136490.1:39752455-39909955 GCF_053919585.1 Euprymna scolopes | reverse complement strand
AAACGTTATACTTCTGGAGGTTGCATGTTCAATCCTTAGCATGGGCAACACTCAAAGTACAATTGCGAATTACTTAGGACTTCCACCAGTTATGGCTGATGGAACAAAATCATGCTAACCCTGTGAATTAAATGAAACGTTCTGTTCAAAATACTGTGCAGATTCCTGGGTTTGATAGAAAGATTCTTGAGTTTGATAAGATACACCTGAAAGAGGTCAGAGGTTGCATCAACTGAAACATTAATTTATTTTTATTTCGGACTACTAGTCTCATCTTTATTAGTTGTTGTTTTTCATATTTTATTGGATTGTTTATTCACAACGTTTCGGCCAACTAATTCCTCTGGCCTTCGGTACGGACCCGACTATGGAAGATCAGATAATAAATAAACGTGGATTTATAAGATCAAAGAATCCAACCTTGATCACCATTCGGGGCCCGTGGCACAATTGATAGAGACGTTGAATCTCTACAGTTCCAGATGAACATTGTCTGAAGATAGCAGTTTCAATCCCACCCAAAGCGTACCAGAGGTTAATTGGCCAAAAATGTGGTGAGGCGACAACTACGGATGGCAGTGATGGCTGAGAACGCAGTTAGGAGATTCGAAGTTCCTATCTGTCGCAGTTACCACCTGACGAAGGCTAGAGGAATAGTTGGCCGAAACGTTGTGAATAAACAATCCAATAAAAGATGAAAAAAACAACTAATAAAGATGAGACAAGTAGTCCGAAATAAAAATAAATTAATATATATAATGCTCATCTCAAAAAATGAATTCCAATTAAAGAATAATATATAAACTGAAACATTGTAAAAATAGCACTCAAGATGGAAACAGTAGTCCGAAGAATTTAAATAATAATTCTTTTTCTTTCAATTGATTTGTAAAAATATCAGGTTTTTTTTATATTTAATTCGTTTTTATTTATTTTTTTTTATATTAAGAGATGTTATAGCAAATATTTATTTATTCATAAATCGATTATTACATCCAATTGCTTTTGTTATAATTTTGCTAAACATTCAATAAAAATTTCATGAAAACTCATCTTTGTTTTTTCTTTATTGTAGGGATAGAAATTTGGTTAGTTTTCAGTCTTGTATTTGGAATTATCATGTTTTTCTCTGCAACAAAATGGAGCCAGTAAGTTTATTTCTCATTTAAAATTTAATTTTGCTTTTTTTTATTATTTTCATTTATTTTGTCCTTATGCTGAAGTTAGATATTTTGAATGATTTCTAGCTTCTCCTGTGTTGCCAAACAAACAAAAATAAAGAAAACTCTTTATTATGTACCCATGATCAAAAGAAAATATTGTACACCAAAAAAATCCCATAAATTGACCAGGTAGTAGTATTTTTACATATGAAAATCAAATTTCATGGCTAAATGATGATCAACGATCTGTTGACACCAATTTTGTAAAGAATTTAGACAAGGGAGATAGGTTAACTCCCCTTTAATATAGTTCCAACCTTGTACATTATTCAAATTCCCATCGTTTAAAAATGATTTTTTTTTTTTTATTAAAACAAAACTATTTGATTAATTTTTAGTGTACAACATTTGCTTTCTGTCACAGATATGTACATCATAAAATTTTTTGGCACTTTTGTGCATTACTGCCATGGAACAACTTTTTTGGTTTCATTTTAAAGGGACTACAACATGGGGGAGACAATGCAATTTCATAATCGTAATAATACAATCATACAATATAAAATATCAATTAGCTGAACATTTATTGAATTAAAATAAAATTAAGAAAATTTTCATCACACAAAAAAGAAGTTTTTCAATTTTTTCTTTCTTTTCTTTTTTTTTTTTTTACAAAAAAATTCTGAAATTAATGAAAGTTGTCAAAATGCAGGCCTTTTAAAATTTATAGTTTTGAACAGGCATTATTGGAATGCATGTGATCTTTTTTGAGAAAACATTTTTTGAGAAAATTCTAATAATACAAAAATATAATTTTTTTTTTTTTTTGTCAAGTTGTCCTGTGACAATAATTTTCTTAATTTTATTTTAATTCAATAAATGTTCAGCTAATTAATATTTTATTTTGTGTTATATCGTGAGTCTGAAATTGCATTGTCTCCCCCTTTAAAATGAAACCATAAAAGTTGTCCTGTAACAGTAATGCACGAGTGACAATTTTTCTTTAGTTTTTTTTTTTTTTTTTTTTTTTTTTCTTGGTGTCTATGTGTGTACGTGGAGAGGTGGGGTCTTATGGGCTTGGATAAAAAGAAACCTAACAAACTACATATTTGATATTAAAATCTTTAATTTGTGATGATCTATATGATCCAACACCTCTTTTACTCAGGACAAAATCACGAGAGGGGACTTTTAAAAAAATTTTTTACGAAATAGTCACCACTTATCAAGGCCTGGAAGCCACTTGAGGAAATTTATGTAATCATGTAAATGCATCATCTAGTTTTATTTTTAAATAAGAAAATTGATAATTCCACTGTTATCAGACTACTAGTCTATGTAATACGGTACTAGTTTCTGTGCATTTTTTTTATTGTTGTGTGTAGTTGTCTCCCTTTATTTTGAAATTATATTATTCTGCTTAAATCTAATTCTAGTTATGATTTGACTAGCAAATTCAAATGAGTTGAGATGTTAAACATAAACCCTGGCCTATTTCCATCAAAGAAAATGTTGAACTGCTGAAAAAACTGTTTGATTTTCTTGTAACCCTTGATCGTTTAGAGATATGGCATAAATAGTGAGTTAGGTGTATTATTAAATCCAGAATTCTCCCACAGAACAAAAATACCTGTATGATGTATATACCCATGACAAAACGAAAATATTTTCCCAAAATTGTGTAAATTGTAGTTCATACCAAAAATTAAGTACTTTTATTTTTATGAAGAAAATAATTTTTAAGTGATTAATAGAATTTGATGGCATTACAGCATAAATCTCACAAGTTTGAATTATTGAGTTATCGTCTTTTGTTTTATTGTTTTTGTTTTCAAAATGGCAGACAAGACAGTTGCTCTTCTGTTACTCGCAAAATTTTATTTTCTTATTTAAAAATAAAAATAAATGATCCATTTACATGATTTTCGGAATATGATATTTTTTTGTCATGAGTTCATACATCACACAGGTTTTTCTTTATTTTTGTTTATTAATATAGGGTGAATTCAGGATAAAAACTGATAAATCATTATGGTGTGATCAGATGGTCCAGTCAAATGGTTAATTCAACAAAGCTCTGAAACATACTGGACTCAACTACTTTAAATTAATAACTATACATATGTATATGTATTTAACCATGTATATAAACAACTCATTTATTTTTTTTCAGAAATTCTTCCCTTCACTATCTCACTGGAACAATACTTGGAATAGGATTTTCGTTTATTATAATTCTCATACTTTTAAGCCGTTTTATTCCAAAGGTAAGAAAAGTTATTGCTTTAGACAAATTATAAATCATGTTTTATTGACTTCTTTGAATGACTTCTTTGTAATTCTCCAAGAGTTCTTTTATTAGGAACTTTTACTTGTGTTGAAGTTTGTAATTCACTCATCAATTGCAATTTACCCTTACATCTTTCTCTCTGATGTTTCTCTCTCCTTCCCTCCCCCTCTCTTTCATGTCACTCTCTCTCTCTCTTTCTCTCTAATATAGCTCTCTTATCTGTCTCTTTTATTTGTCTCTCCTCCTGTCTCTCTAAGATGCATCTCTTCCTCCTGTCTCTTTTAAACGCCTCTCCTCTTCTTGTCCCTAATAGATGCCTCTCCTCTTCTTGTCTCTCTTAGATGTGTCACCTCCTCCCATCTTTCTCAGCTGCCTTTCCTCTTCCTGTCTGTCTCAGGCACCTCTCTTTCTCAGATGCCTCTCCTCCTGCCACGTCTCTCTCGGGCGCCTCTCCTCCTGCCACGTCTCTCTCGGGCGCCTCTCCTCCTGCCACGTCTCTCTCGGGCGCCTCTCCTCCTGCCACGTCTCTCTCGGGCGCCTCTCCTCCTGCCACGTCTCTCTCGGGCGCCTCTCCTCCTGCCACGTCTCTCTCGGGCGTCTCTCCTCCTCCCAAGCCTCTTTCACATGCCTCTCACTTTCCTACAACACATTTTTATCACCGATGTATATAAATACATGTGAAATTACTCTCTTTTCTCTCGTATATCTCTGTACACATCTCTCTCCGGCATGTTTCATCCTTAAGTGTGGTTACTGTTGGCAGTTACTGAACTTTCAAGCATGATCTATGAACAGAAAAGTATTAATATACAGATGTTAGCCGTTACACACATTAACATTAAACATGCATGAATCCATGAATGAAGTTACTTTTTTTCCATTTGTAAATGTTTTAAAAACAATGTTAACCAATTAAATTCCTGTTATAACATGAAATATTTTGATTAATTTCAAGCCCCTTATCACACCCCTCCTGCCATCATGCTCATCTGATTTTGCTCATCTGTCACCTTTGCTTTAGAGTTGTTCATTGCAAATAAAATGATTATATTCCTGCCTTCAGATTGGCTTGGCAGTTTTTGATTTTTTTTTCTTGGAAAACATTCGGTAGCATAGTCCCAGTGTAACATTTTCAATAACAAATAATGGAGAGTTCTTTTATACATATGCATGTGGGGGTGGGGGGGGGATTATACACGGTGGTCTTTTGCACGCTTTCTTATGCTACTGTTTCTTTTCACCCCGTTTCATGAGTGGCTGTTGATCATCTTGTCTATTTAACTAAGATGAATAAAACTTTTTATGCAGAAAAGACACACAAAGACATTCGCTGAGAGTTCTTCAAGAATTTTTAAGGAGAGGGGAGACTAATTTTACCATAACTAGTTATTTAATTCTTTAAACTTAAATTTTTAATTTAGTGGATAAGTGACACAGATGGACAGACATTAGTCACACTCGCTGAGATTATCAGTTTTCTACGTCATTGGCCATGGCTCATTCACAAGCTTCCACAAAGAGACTGATCTGATCACCTTAGTTTTTTTTTTTTCTTTGCTTGAAAACATGATATCACTCTTTGTCATCTCTGTTTTGTTTATGTCATTTGACTTTAGCCTCCTGCTTCAACTTTGTCACTCCTCTTTAATTTAACCATGCAAATGATTTTGTTTTACAAATCTGGGTTATCGTGCACTCAGTGTGATCCTTGTCAAAATTCACACTAGCTAACTTAATTGTCACTGACATAAGGTCTCTAATATGCAACACCAGTTTGATAGATTTGGAGAGGTATTTAGCTACCATTGCTAGCGGGTCAACTGAGACTTGCAATGGTAAGACTTGTCAGTGTATCAGCTATTGTTTAAATAAAATCTATCATTTGCATGCTGTTTATAATATATGTAAAACAAATTAATCCCAAATAAAATCTATGAAAATGACTGAATTTGGTTTTTAAATAATTTGAAAAGAGTTGATATGCCATAAAATAACCAACCAACTAGCTAATTTATTTGTCTCCTTCTCATGGCAGGAAGATGTAACACAAGGGTCATAAAGTAGGATTTGAAGAATCAGTACCCTAGAGGAAAAGCACTCTGGCTTAAAGAAAAATGCTTGAACCACCCTATCAGCATTCCCTAGTATGGATGCCCCAGGCAATTAGCAATTAACTAACCTCTTAAAGAGAGAAAGCAAAATCTGGAAGGGTGGGCATCCTAGAACTACACAAGCCTAGCAACATACTGTAGTTAACAGGGAAAAGCCATTTCGAAAATTCTCTAGACTTTATTGGCTTTGGTGGTAAAGTAATAAAAACACGGCTGAGCAACTAGTGGAATGGTAAAAGGATATTATTAGAATGTAATGGTCAGACAAAAGTACATAGAAGCTAGAAGTAACGTTAAGAAAGAAATAGCGACAGCTAAGAGGGAATTTACGGAAACCACTAAAAAACGCATCGAAGCACAAAAATTAGGAACTCGTGACTTCTGGAAAATCTACAACAGTGTAGTAAATAATGGGCAATCAACAATTCCTCCACTAACCAACAATCACGAGGTTCTTTGCTCAGCAACCGAGAAGGCTAACATGCTTGCCAGTCGGTTTGCCTCCAACTCTACACTGGACCCTCTAAACCACCCCCTACCTGACTTTCCTATGCGGACAGACGCCACGCTAGACGATCTGGAAATCACCCCTGCTCAGGTGCATGCTATCATAAAAAACCTTGACACTTCCAAAGCATGTGGACCCGACCTCATCCCAGCTGTGCTATTAAAAAAGTGCTCAGCCGAAGTAGCTCCAGTTCTCTCCAAACTCTACAACAAATGCCTTAATGAATCTTGCTTTCCGAGCTGTTGGAAAACTGCTTCTGTGGTACTAGTATTCAAGAATTCTGGCGAAAGAACTGACCCATTAAATTATCGCCCTATTAGCCTCCTCCCACTTTTTGCCAAAATATTTGAGACCTTAATTAACCATGCTCTAGTCCAGCACCTTACAGATGCTAAACTTCTGACCGACCATCAATATGGATTTAGACAAGCCCGTTCCACGGCAGACATCCTCACTAATCTCTGAACGCATATACCATTCACTGGACAAAGCGGGAGAGGGCAGAGCGGTAGCTCTAGATATATCTAAGGCTTTTGACAGGGTATGGCATGAGGGTCTCGTCAGGAAGATTAGATCTTATGGTATCACTGGTAGAATACTTAACATAATTAAATCCTTCTTAGATAAGAGAAAAATCCAGGTTGTCCTCGACGGTAGTACGTCTAAACAATATAATATAAATGCGGGAGTGCCCCAGGGATCTATCCTTGGTCCTCTGCTGTTCCTGATATTCATAAATGACCTCCCCGACAAAATTGCCTCTGAGATGGGTATATATGCTGATGACACCACACTCTATAGCAGGCACGACAGGAAAACAAATGAACATATATCTAAAGTAATGGCAGAAACACTACAGGATGACCTCAAATCAGTAGTGGAATGGGGACAAAAATGGATGGTAACGTTCAATGCCACCAAGACAAAACTGGTTTCATTCAATAATTACAAGAAACCTTCTCTACCACCTATAGCAATGGCCAACAACTCTTTAGCTGAGAGTACGTCTTTCAAGCTCCTTGGCCTAACGTTCACAGGAAACATGAGCTGGAACAATTACATCGAGGGCATTGCCAGGGCCGCTGCGAGGAAGGTGGGCTCTCTCTACCGTGCTAGAAAACTTCTAACACCCGAAAGTATCCTGTACCTCTATAAGGCCACTATTCGCCCATGTATGGAGTATTGCTGTCACATTTGGGCCGGTGCATCGGCTACTAGTCTCTCGCTCCTTGACAGGGTTCAAAAGAGAGTCGCAAATCTGATAGGCCCTAAACTGGCATCAAAACTTCAGCCTCTGTCCCATCGTCGAAACGTTGCATCCCTCTGCCTGTTCTACAAGTATTATAATGGTGAATGCTCTGAAGAACTGCAAGCACTTGTGCCCCCACGACGTGAACACCCTCGACAGACCCGACAAGCTACAAAATCCCACCCCCACACTGTAGAGATCCCTAGATGTAAAAGATCTTTCTACTCCAGTAGTTTCTTCCCCAGAACTGCTAGACTTTGGAATTCCATTCCAGGTCACTGCTTCCCCAACTGTACTGACATGCATAAGTTCAAGTGCAACGTGAACCAACATCTCGCTGCCCTAATCCCTACATAGTACCCCAGTAGATGTTTCCCCTGATAGTAGCCCCCTACATTAAAGTGGCAATGTGCCTTGTTTGGGGTGAAAATGTAATAAAAAAAAAAAAAAAAGTTAATCTGACTATTTGAGAACAGATTAGAGACCTTTCCTTCCATGGCCTTATGCATAATTGTATTGTTTTCACAATCAATAAATAAGAGTATAATTATTAATATACGTATTTTACTTATGTAAATGACTCAAGGCACAGGGACCTTTTTGAGGATAAGAATATGATATAATCAAAGTTATTCAGAAAACTTTCCATATTACATTCAAAAATGCTTTATTAAGACAATTGTTTCAGCCAAAACTGTTTTTGTTGATAGAAACAATTGTCTGTTAATATGTACAGGGTGGAACGATAAAATTGTCACCCTAGAAAAGATGACATGATTTCATTTTTGTTTGATAAAAACTGGTTTTCTTTTTTTTTTTTTTTTTTGTTGCAAACCATCTACTAGTTGACCAATTATGTACAAATCCCAAAGAGCGATAGGAGCCTTGTATCATGTCTGAAAGTGACACAATGTTCAACGAGTGAGATCAGAGATGCACTGCTGTACAACTCATGTTTTCTACTGATTCAAGTTATGACAATAAGACCATTGCCAACACCCTCTAAATGCAAATTCGGATGGTTCAATGCTTGAGGGCACAGCTCAATGAAGTTTCTGGCCACAGTTATGGTTTATTGTGTGGTTTCAAGTGAGGGCCACATTATGCCACTTCACATCTTCGAAATCAGCTTGAAAGTCAACACCAAAGTGTACCTGGATGTTCTGAAGAGTGTGATAATCCCCTGATGCAATCAGGTGGCTGCTGGCAGACCATGGGTGTTGCAGCAGGACTTTGCGCTGGCCCACATCTCAAGAGACCCAGAAAGAGTGCTATGACTTTGTACCCTTTTCTCACTGGTCCCCCTCCTCTTCCGACCTGAACCCATTGGACTGCTTTGTTTGTTCATAGGTTAAGAACAACACCAAAGCCAGCCTGATTGGCACCATCGCTGAGTATTCACTAGGCTCCCACCAGCACTTGTGGAAAAGGCATGCTGTCAGTTTCAGAGCTGTATCGAGCCAGTGATTGATTGAAGCTGAAGGCGGTTACATTAAATAGATGTCAGCTCTACTACATAATTAAGTTATCTGAATTGATTTTTTCAATAAAAGTTTTAAAATAAAGCTGTAGTGTTATTTTCTTGAGGGCGACAAATTTATTGTTCCATCCTGTATTTGAATGAAATATCGAATGATTTCTAAATAACTTTTATTCTATTAGATTATATTAAGAGCTCTATTTGTATTGTCCACTCTTGAGCTACTAGATAAACTTTTGTATGGACTAAAATAAATTTATATAAATTTACTTGTACACATACATATATGCATATATATATGAATAAAATAAAATAAATTTTCTTTTTCAGAAACCATTTACAGCCATCTTTTTATTTTCTGGAATATCCGGAGTCTTATTTTCCTTCCATTGGCTCTATAGTAATCTATATTCCATTTCCTCGGAATACTGGATGGGAATATTGATCTATTTTTTGGCCAGTGGTGGCATCTCCTTTTTGTTATCATATCGCTTTGGCCCTGTCACAGATGCACGGTCCATGAAAATAATTGGATGGATTTTACAAATATTGGCTCTTGTATTCATTGGACTGGGTACACAAATTCCGGAAGTTTCCGCAGCAGTGATCATCATTGTGTTAGCTATATACAATCGGCCAAAATGGATTGGTAATTTAATCAACTCCTTCAGGTAAACCATTTTATTTTTCTTCTTTTATTTTCACAATGTTATCCGATGGGTTTTGTTGACAAAGGAGGGATTGGACCTAGGAATTCATTCCCATTTGTTCATTCGCACTTTTCTCAATAACCTTGCCTTGGATTTTTAAAAATTTTGCGCTAACATTAGTCATGGTGGAAGTAAATGTTTGCCAGAACGGATTTTTGGGGATAACTCTGGTTGCCCCCCCCCCCCCCCCCCGGGGGCAGTATAGGGGTAAAATTGCTCCATGCCTTGAATTTAAAAAAAAAATTTTCACAAACATTAGTCATGGTGAAAGTAAATTTTGACATTATAGGGATAAAATTGCTCCCAAATCGTTCATCTGTTCATACTTTTCTCAATAACCACATCTTGGATTTTTTGAAATTTTGCACAAACATTAGTCATGGTGTAAGTAAATGTTTCACTCGTGGAGGGGGACACCACTTGCTCGGCTTATTTGTTAAAGTTATATTATGCATAGTAACCCAACATTGCCTGGCTATCAAATATGTCAAACATAAGTGATATATACAGTATGAAACTCCTTAAATCACTCATTTTAAAAAACTTTTATTCACCCTCAAAGAAGTGATGTTGTCACAGAAACATAAGGGATTACTGTGAATTACAGGCCAGATTTATAAGGGGACCTCTTAAGTGGAAAGTTATGCAGCAAGATGTCCACATTTAAATTTCTGCATGTTGGTACAGTTGGAGGAACAGAGTGCAATTAAGAGATTCCAAAGACAAGCAGTTTGAAGAAAAAAAGCTGTTAGAGTAGAAAGGTTTTTGGACGTCTGTTAATTGTTTATGGTTTAAATAGTATGGCTATTGTATTAACAATTCATTTATAAAATTAAAGCATACGTTTAGAAAAATAGACTCCGGCAGAAATGTTAATATGCCTTAAACAAAATAACTTAACCATCTAATATATAAAGTAAAGTCAGTGCTTTTCTCCATTTTTGTCATCGATAGCTTTCTAAAAAAAGTCCATATTTGATTCTGGTTTATTGGTTCTTTTATTGGATTATTTCAGAATGATATTAAGAAGAATAAAATGTAATTTGATTTAATTCTACCTTCCCGAACGTATTTTCATCAGGACAAAATGATTATTTAAATGTAACTCTGCATTCATCAATAGAGTTGCTTCCCTTTGTATTGAACATAAAGAATAGTATTTTGGAGAAATAAAAAGACATAGTTTAAAAAAAAAATAACAAATTCCACATAAAAATACTAGAGGGTAGTACCGTGTAGATACTGCTAGTTTACCATATAATTTTATTATAGAAAAAATGTTATCCATTTAAAACCAAACTAATGTGTCCATAGAAGCCAGTAGAAGCAGGTCAAATGATTGTATTTTTTGTGAATTATTTTATGGAATTTTAGCCTATAAAAAAAACTTCTAAGGGGTCAAAATTTTTAAAAATTGGAACTTGGCAGGCGTAAGTCGACTTAAAATATTCTTATATGCATGCGCAAATATACATTTATACATTAAAGTTGTTTCAATTATAACTATGTCTTATCTGTCTTATAATAGCTCAAATGGAAACGACTAAAGCTGAAATGCTAAATGTTTTGGTTTCGATTCAAACTGATGGCATACAAGTCGTTTTTTTTTTTTTTTTTTTTACTTTTGAAATCGCTACTATATATTGGGTACAATATAATAACCATTAGAGAATTGGCTCTAGAATAATAAATATAAAATCTACGTAAATTAAAATATATTTAAGCGTATTTTTACGATCGTGCAACAAAAGGTTTTATTTTAATTGAAATTTTATGTTTCTGAAATTATGAAAGTAACATTTCTTTTTGTTTTGAATTTTAAAAATGAATTTATATAATAACTAGCGTGTGTGTGTGTGTGTGGAGGAAAAAAAAAAAGTGGTAGTAAGGCAGGCTTGAACCTGAACAGCGAAGGAAGAAAAGAACGTAAAAAAAAAAAAAAAAGTGTTAGTAGACAGGTAGGTCTGAACCCAAAGTCTTGACGCGAAGGCGGAAAAGAAAGTGAAAGAAAATGTGAGATTTTACCGCTGCGTTATGACACGAGAGGAAGTGAAAAGCATTTAAAATTAGCAATCAAAAAGTTGACATACAGAAAGTGAACGTTAAGTGAATGAGTTCACGCAGGCATAGAAATGAAATTACGATGTTAGCCAGTTTTCCCCCCTGCCGTATTTGTTTTTGGGAAAACCAGCTCCCCACAAAAAGGGAGTGTCCTGTCCAAATGAAAAGTAATTGTCTGATATAAGGGGTTTCCCCCACTGTGATCAAAGTTAATTGCTTCTAGACGTCCCTGGCGCGAAAGGCAGGAAGCTTCCTTCGCTTTTGATTCATTTCGCTTTTATTCGAAAAACACGAACAAGCATGCGAGAGGAAGGAATAGTGTAAATTTTGTAAAAGTCGCTCAAATAAAAGATAGAGACGACCTCCGTTTGCAAATAATAGATATTATAATCTAGGGAGTATATAAAAAGTGATTAAAAAATAGTGCACCCCCAAGAATCCCACTGAAAAAAAAGCTTTTGTTTGACATACAAAAACGCACGTGGCCGTTTTGCCTTTTATATATATAGACTAGCGGGGAGTACCTGGCGTTGCCCGGGTGTTTGGAGGTGTGTGTGGTTTTGGGTAAATAAAAACAAAAGAATAATAAAAAAATTGTTGCCCGGGTGTTTGTGTCGGGGGGGGGGGTTAAAATTTTTAAAAAGTTTTGGTAGGTAAGTATGAAAGATCGAACCTGCACCCTTGAGGCGAAGTTGGAAATTAATCGCACCATGAACGATGTCTTAAGTTTCGTTTCGCTTTTATTATTATACGAAAAAGCCCAATCCACACGTGGCGATCGAAAAATGTTGAATATTTAGCTTTTCAAACTCAGGCAAATTAAATAGACAGGTGACCCCCGTTAACTCGTAGATATTATTTAGATGTCATATAAAAAGTTTTAAGAAGTGAGCTGACCGATCGCTTCTCAGAAAAAAGCCTTTCTCGGACATACACAAAAAGCGAACATACATGCACACACACATTTTCGCTTATATATATATATATATATATATATAGATGATATGTTTATGAAAGTATAAAAATAAAATTATTGAAATAAAAAATCAGAAAAATGTAATTAAAAAAATGCATGCACAGATAATTTATAGGCGTGAGAGAAGAAAGCGAATGAACTGATTTGCCTTGTCACTGCTTCTGGTAATGCTATACCGGAAATTAGGAAGTATGTTAGCTGACTATAACCAAGATGTCTTCTATGTAACAAATGGTGAATCACTGTAACTTGTTTACAACTTAAGCAAGTTTACATTTGAATAAATATTTTAGAAAAAGCTAAAGCAAAATAAAATATATTCATGCCAATAACATGCTTAAAGGAAAAAACAACATTTGTATAAATCAAGTATCAATATATCACACAGATTGCTGTTTGAGTCTTCCTTTGAAGATTTGCCTTAGTTAATTTTGTTAGATTAACATCGGTTCTTATCCAGAATCCCCTGTTATGAAAAAACAAGAATAGCAAAACATTTGTATGTTGTATGTACACCTGATGAAACAAAAATATCATATTCCAAATATCACAAACTGACCAAGTTTTATTTTTAAATAAGAAAATCAAATTTTATGAGTAACAGAAGAACAGTTGTCTTATTTGTCATTTTGAAAACCATCCAAAAATATAAAAAGCAAAAAAACAATATAAATAAAATATAAATAATGTATACATAATAAAGTAATGTATGCATATATAAATAAAATAAAAAAAATATAAATAATGTATACATAATAATAAAGTAATGTATGCATATATAAATAAAATATAAATAAAATATAAAATATATAAATATAATAAAGTAATGTATGCATATATAAATAAAATATAAAAAATATAAATAATGTATGCATAATAAAGTAATGTATGCATATATAAATAAAATATAAAAAATATAAATAATGTATACATAATAAAGTAATGTATGCATACATAAATAAAATATAAAAAATATAAATAATGTATACATAATATAGTAATGTATGCATGTATAAATAAAATATAAAAAATATAAATATAATATAGTAATGTATGCATATATAAATAAAATATAAAAAATATAAATAATGCATACATAATAAAGTAATGTATGCGTATATAAATACAATATAAAAAATATAAATAATGTATACATAATAAAGTAATGTATGCGTATATAAATACAATATAAAAAATATAAATAATGTATACATAATAAAGTAATGTATGCATATATAAATAAAATATAAAAAATATAAATAATGTATACATAATAAAGTAATGTATGCATATATAAATAAAATATAAAAAATATAAATATAATAAAGTAATGTATGCGTATATAAACAAAATATAAAAAATATAAATATAATAAAGTAATGTATGCGTATATAAATAAAATATAAAAAATATAAATAATGTATACATAATAAAGTAATGTATGCATATATAAATAAAATATAAAAAATATAAATATAATAAAGTAATGTATGCGTATATAAATAAAATATAAAAAATATAAATAATGTATACATAATAAAGTAATGTATGCATATATAAATAAAATATAAAAAATATAAATAATGCATACATAATAAAGTAATGTATGCGTATATAAATACAATATAAAAAATATAAATAATGTATACATAATAAAGTAATGTATGCGTATATAAATAAAATATAAAAAATATAAATATAATAAAGTAATGTATGCGTATATAAATAAAATATAAAAAATATAAATAATGTATACATAATAAAGTAATGTATGCAGGTATAAATAAAATATAAAAAATATAAATAATGCATACATAATAAAGTAATGTATGCATATATAAATAAAATATAAAAAATATAAATAATGTATACATAATAAAGTAATGTATGCGTATATAAATACAATATAAAAAATATAAATAATGTATACATAATAAAGTAATGTATGCGTATATAAATAAAATATAAAAAATATAAATAATGTATACATAATAAAGTAATGTATGCATATATAAATACAATATAAAAAATATAAATAATGTATACATAATAAAGTAATGTATGCATATATAAATACAATATAAAAAATATAAATAATGTATACATAATAAAGTAATGTATGCATATATAAATACAATATAAAAAATATAAATAATGTATACATAATAAAGTAATGTATGCGTATATAAATACAATATAAAAAATATAAATAATGTATACATAATAAAGTAATGTATGCGTATATAAATAAAATATAAAAAATATAAATAATGTATACATAATAAAGTAATGTATGCATATATAAATACAATATAAAAAATATAAATAATGTATACATAATAAAGTAATGTATGCATATATAAATAAAATATAAAAAATATAAATAATGTATACATAAAAAAGTAATGTATGCAGGTATAAATAAAATATAAAAAATATACATATAATAAAGCAATGTATGCGTATATAAATAAAATATAAAAAATATAAATAATGTATACATAATAAAGTAATGTATGCATATATAAATAAAATATAAAAAATATAAATATAATAAAGTAATGTATGCATATATAAATAAAATATAAAAAATATAAATAATGTATACATAAAAAAGTAATGTATGCATATATAAATAAAATATAAAAAATATACATATAATAAAGTAATGTATGCGTATATAAATAAAATATAAAAAATATAAATAATGTATACATAATAAAGTAATGTATGCATATATAAATAAAATATAAAAAATATACATATAATAAAGTAATGTATGTATATATAAATAAAATATAAAAAATATAAATGTATACATAAAAAAGTAATGTATGCATATATAAATAAAATATAAAAAATATACATATAATAAAGTAATGTATGCGTATATAAATAAAATATAAAAAATATAAATAATGTATACATAATAAAGTAATGTATGCATATATAAATAAAATATCAAAAATAATAAATAATGTATACATAATAAAGTAATGTATACGTATATAAATAAAATATAAAAAATATAAATAATGTATACATAATAAAGTAATGTATGCATATATAAATAAAATATAAAAAATATACATATAATAAAGTAATGTATGCATATATAAATAAAATATAAAAAATAATAAATAATGTATACATAATAAAGTAATGTATGCATATATAAATAAAATATAAAAATATAAATAATGTATACATAATAAAGTAATGTATGCATATATAAATAAAATATATAATGTATACATACTAAAGTAATGTATGCATATATAAATAAAATATAAAAAATATAAATAATGTATGCATAATAAAGTAATGTATGCATATATAAATAAAATATAAAAATATAAATAATGTATACATAATAAAGTAATGTATGCATATATAAATAAAATATAAAAAATATAAATAATGTATACATAATAAAGTAATGTATGCATATATAAATAAAATAAAAAACTATAAATAATGCATACATAATAAAGTCATCATCATAGGCCCTTAACGTCGAGGACGACGATAGGCAAGGCGCTTCAGTCTTCTACAGTTCAGGAAGTCTGTGTATTGCTGGCAGGATCTTTTGGCACCAGATCTTATAGCAGCTTGCCACTTTGCTCGGTTGCCGGCATGCAGGGGGCTCCCGAATTGCCAGTCGCTGAGAATTTATTCTTGACATATCCATAGTAGTTGCCTGAAGCGTCAAGCGCCGGGGCAGGGAAGTAGTGGATGAGTGCATGCCCAGAACAGAACATCCACCTCTGGACCCAACATTGCGGACCCCAGCGGAGCACAGGAGTGCGACAGCTGGAGCAGTGGTAGGTTGCCCCGCAGTACCCGCTAACTGGGTGTTGATCCCTGACCGTTGATCGTTCTTGATTCATCCGCTCAGTGATCCGCCATGGGAGACCGGTGGTTGAAAAATATATCAGCTGCGCTCATACCATGACTGCCAACTCCTGCTGCCGAGATGACATTTTGCTATTTGACCACATAGCTGGGGTCTGGATTGGTGTAAGCCAGGGCGTGTCCTCACGCCGGAGGGCCATGCACTCAACACCTCTGGGGCTCCAGACTACTCCGAGATCCCACATACACTTAGCCTGGGGCCGCAAGGTACCCAGTTAAACCGTGATGTACCACGAGGAGGTGGCATGCGAGTCTTGACCAGTGAGACGCTCTAACCACCAGTGGGCAGGGCTTACTAAACTGCCTCCCCTTCACTCTTGCGAGTATAGGTGGCGGTTACAGCTGGAAGCAAGAGGAGCAAAGCACCTGAAAGCCAAGCATAATAAAGTAATGTATGCATATATAAATAAAATATAAAAAATATAAATAATGTATACATAATAAAGTAATGTATGCATATATAAATAAAATATAAATAATGTATACATAATAAAATAATGTATGCATATATAAATAAAATATAAAAAAATAATAAATAATGTATACATAATAAAGTAATGTATGCATATATGAATAAAATATAAAAAATATAAATAATGTATTCATAATAAAGTAATGTATGCATATATAAATAAAATATAAATAATGTATACATAATAAAGTAATGTATGCATATATAAATAAAATATAAAAAATATATACATAAGAATTCTTTTTTAAACGTTCAAATAAAAATTTTAAATTAATCGATTCACTTACCATGTATGTGTTTACTATTACAAAAACGATGCAGTAACTGCTGTATGTGTCACTAAAATTATCTGTTCTGTTTCTCAATGACATCTCTTTCTTTTTTTTTTATTTAACTATTTTTTAATGTTTTAATATATATTTTTTAATATAGCAGCCAAAACTTAGTTTGATGTAAATGTAATTGAATCTGATGAAATGAATTAAAAATTTTAATTTATTCTAAATTAGAATCTATATTCCTATAATTTTTTTTTTTTTTTATATTCATATTTAAAACCTTTTTCTATTTATTTAAAAAGAAAATACAACTTTGTTATATATGGATCATGGAATTGCATTTATCTGCAAAAGATCTAGCCAATTTGCATATTCTTTTAAACATACATTTTAATTAATACCCTATTAGTTTTTTTTTCGGTTTTCTTATGGGATGATCATCTTTTGTTAACTATTACGTGTAATTATATTCATGCAGATATTCTACATGATTTATACTTGTGTAATATTTGCATAAAAAGGTTATAGTAAACACAAACCTCTTTCTGTATATATCTATGTATTAGTATATTTGTTTAAAAAATTTTACCTACCAAACTCCTCTGTCAGTTTTTGGTCTACAGACATGAAACTTAATATATTTGATATTTGAATCTATGCAAAACTTTATATTTGGGTTTTAACCAGGAAAAGTCAGTACAAAAGTGTGAAAATTAAAAAAAATGGACTTTGCCAGGTGGAAGTCGAATGACTGCATTACAAATATGCATACGTAACGTAATAGCTATTGGTTTATATTTTGCCTTGCGTCTTTATAGCTCAGGCATTAACGTGGAAGGAAAAAATAAATCGTAAGCTAAACATTTTGGTTTCGATTCTCGGTGGTGGTGCACGAGTCATTTTTTTTTTTTTTTTTTTTTTTTAAGTTTTAAAATCATTATTATATATTGGGTCCAATATAATATAAAAATAAATGTGAAATGTGCATTAATCAAAATATCATATTAAGTATATTTTATGACCGGGTAATGCCGGGCGGCCTGCTAGTGTGTATATATATATATATATATATATATATATATATATATATATATAGTCTATAAAATATGTGTGCATTTGAAAAAAAACTGTAACTTTATTTGCATTTGCACTAAAAAATAATTGAAAAAAAAAATGGAAATAAAGTTATAAATTTTTGTGATGCACACGGACTTTATGGACACCTTGTACACACACACACATATCTATACTCCTATAAATACACACATATCTATACTCCTATAAATTTGGGTTGCTAGTTTATAAGAAAAGAATACAATGCAGAATTATTTTCTTTTAAATAAATATTTATTTAAAACCAAGTTTCAACAATATAGCACCATCTTTAGGCATTGAAACAGTTTTTTTTTTCTTTTTCCTTTAACTTTCTTGTGACATGATGTCACTAGAAAAGTAATCTCTGTATGATCTTCAACAGTGATTGTTTTCAAATGTTCTAAATAGGAGGATTTTGATGGATCACATGAAACGAATCAGATTTTTTTTTTTTTTACTCAATCTAAGCATTGTATAAATTTGAATTGGAATTCATAAGTTTAAGAAGCTAATACAGTGCAGATTTATTTAAAGAAAAATAATACTATATACTTACTATTAATAGAATTTCATTGTCAGATTATGAAAAAGAATGTGACACAGTTTTTCTCTTTCTATTATGACATAATGTGGGCCAAAAAATGTCTGTCAAATAAACATGTAACGTATCCCACTTGACTTGTTTCTCCACAAGGACAGAATCAGACACAAAGTATATTTTTTAAGATGGGGAAAATCCAAGTCATCAAAAAGTGACACTCTGGATTGGGAGAAAGGTAAAAAAAAATGTCTCAGTCTAGAATATGTGTGAGCAAACTACAGTTCCGGGACCGTATGTGGCTTACCAAAAAATATCATACTGCCTACCAAATGTTATTAAATTATTACGTTTAAACTAAGTTATTTTGGTTTGCAAATAAATGTATTTCATGTGAATATTCTAGAGTACATTTTAAACATTGAATAATAAAAAATTAATTGCTTATTTTTTTATCTGGTTTATTTTAAATATTAATTATTTTTGGGTGAATATATTCTGCAGCCTGATAAAGTTGAAATGCTTGCTCACCCCTGGTCTAGAAGAATCTCTCCTTTTCTAACCAGGATAGAACAGATCAAGTGTAGTATCAGGATAAATACTACTCTTGAAAAAATTTATTTACGGAAATTATACAAATGTTATAAGTTGGGCATGAGGTACACTTTGATTTTTAGCCAAAAGGTCAAGAAAAACAATGAGTATTTATTTACCTCCACTCCAGGAAGTGAGACACAAGGTCAGATGTGGGTTTGATTGAAAGTGTTTCTGTGGAATGAACTGGATTTGAACTTGGAACAGCTAGGTTTTCCGCCTGTCTGGTTAGCCACATAGTATTAGTAGATTCGAATTTAATCAACTTGTTTTTGTTTGTTTTTGATTGCATTAATCAATTAAGCTCCAACTTTTAGGTACTCCCTTCTAATACCAATACATGATTATTTGACTGCTTAATGTTAATCTATGTAAATTTTTATGCATATCATGTTACGGATTATCCCTTCAAAACATGAATTTTCATTTTTAGGGTACATAATGTCTTCTCATCTCAAAGTAAGCACATATACTAATTATGACCAAGACAGTCTCAGCTCTTAATAGTGCATCGCTCCATTTTTCTTATATACGAACAGATACACTTGCATGCATATGCACACACCTATATCTATACTAGCTAGTCACAGTGTGACCTGTTGGGTCAATCATTAAGCTCAAATATGGTTCCCCCTTGCCAAACTTTTACAAAAAAAACTTTACTAACTACAACCACTATATATGATTTCCCTCACTCTCTATCTGTGCCTA
This sequence comes from Euprymna scolopes, assembly GCF_053919585.1. Classification (NCBI taxonomy): domain Eukaryota; kingdom Metazoa; phylum Mollusca; class Cephalopoda; order Sepiida; family Sepiolidae; genus Euprymna; species Euprymna scolopes. The sequence goes on along the minus strand of NC_136490.1, from coordinate 39,889,804 downwards.
AATCTAGACACAGATTCCAAGAACACAGTTTCTTTCCCAGAATTCCTGCCTGTGAAACACTGTTCCGCTGGCCTGCTTCCCAGTAAAATACCAATGTTAGCTTTCAAATCCAATGTAAACAAGTTCTTGTTGAGCCATCTCCATAAATAATCAAATTTTACCCAGTTTACACCATTAACAATTACTATTCTACCACCTTACATTCATTAATCCTTATCCTCGAGGGGCCTTCAGGCCTTGGTAAGTGGTTACTCCCAAGTAGAAAAAAAAAATTAGATTCTTTGAATCAGAGAAAAGTAAGTTTGCAAAACCAGTTAAATTTAAAAAATAAGACAATCTAAAATTAATCTTTCTGTTCAATTTACTTTCTTCTCTCTCACAAATTAAATAGTATTAATACTGAGCTGATATGCTATCTTTTTCTTTTTCTTTATAATGGACTATTCAAATCTTTATATTCTGTTCTTCCTTTATTTACTTGAACTCTTAATAAATAAATAAATAAAAAGTGTGCATGTGTGACAGAAGTGAAAGTGGTAGATACTGCATAGAATAAGTGTACGTGTGGGAGGGGTCAAACAACATACTCTGAAAGAGATAGATAGAAAGTTAATAAGAAATGGGTCACTTGAATTAATTGTAAATGCATTCATCAAGTCGCCCATCTCTTATCATCCTCCACAGCCCTATGGACCATAAATGAAATTCCAATAGCCAGTGCTGTTATAACAGACTGCAGGATATATGTATATTGCCTATTGTTCAGTATTAGGAATCTGTGTTTGTGCACAGACAGTGATCGTCCACTTGTTGTCTTCGTCCGAATTCAATGCTTGATTTCAACAATGGCCATAATGTCAATCATGTGGTCTCGGTCACTGTCATAACAAAAATATTTTTCGCTAAACGCGTTTAAAATGAGCAACAATGTTTTATTTTGATGTTGCAATAACACCCAGCTTTTCTGGTGATGAACAGATGTGCAAAAATGGACAAACATATCTCCCAATCTATATATATAAAAGCGAAAATGTATGTTCGCTTTTTGTGTATGTCCAAGAAAGGCTTTTTTCAGAGAAGCGGTCGGTCGCCTAACAACTTTTTAAAACTTTTTATATCACATGTAAATCGTAATATCTCAGATTTAACAATGGAGCTCGCCTGTCTATTTAATTTGCTCGACTTCAGGGAGATAAATATTCAACAGTTTTCGCTTACCGCATGTAGGTTAGACCTTTTCCTATAATGTTTCCCCCTACTGCCAATGTCTTGGGGGGGGGGGAAGCATTCCCGCACTAAATGAAATGCTACCCCGCAGTCAAAAGTTGACATTAAGTCATTAAAATGTGCACCTGCTAATTTAAGTAATTAAATAAATTCAAACGTGTTTCAGTTAGCATCTCGCGGTGGCGCAAGTGTTAATTAACGTCATACATTTTTTTTTCACACTTTAATTTACAACTTTGCCTCAAGAGTTCGGGTTCGATCCTCATACTTACCTTTTCTTATTTTAACCCCCCCCCTCCCCCGGAGTTTTTATTTACCCAAAACCACACACACCTCCAAACACTCGGGCAACGCCGGGTACCCCTCGCTAGTCAAATATAAACTGTTCATCAGCTTAAGGCCTAAAGGGGCATCTGTCTCTGAGACACATAGGCACAAACCTGACCCCTTTCCCTAGTGTCCTGCTGAAATGTATAGATTTAAATAATTTTTTTTTCTTTTATTCACCCCAAATAAGACACAGTGTACCTGGATGTAAGAGTTACTAGTCGGGACCATATCTACATGGACGCTGTGTAAGGATTTGAACAGCAAGATGACTGCATGCCAGTCAGGGAAGGAATTCCTGAAGTCTAGCAATTTGAGAGAAGAAACTATTAGAGCAGAAAGCTTTTCGACATCTGTGGATCTGTGCTGCTTATCGGGTTAGTCAGTGGTATTTATGTCAAGGGAGGCACAAGTGTTAAGAGTTTATCAGAGCATGTTGCACGCTGACTGACACAGAAATGGCACGGTGCGGATGCAACTGGACTCAAAGTGAGGCCCATATCTATTTGCATATGTGCCAGTCTTGTATGGCATAAAAGACAATGAATTTTTATGCGTGGGTAGTATTTTGTTTCAGAGTTAGAAAGATTGCCGTCGTTTGTTTCAGAAGAAGGAAAAGGAGAAAGAAGTAGGAGATAACTAAACAAAATGCTCAAACACAGTTTCAATTTGGTTTGACTTGAGAAAAGAAAAAAATAAATAAATAAATAAAATAAAAATAAATGAACATTTTTGGGGTTTTTTGTTTTGTTTTGGGGAGTTTATCTTTATTCTCATTGGTCAAAAAAAAAAGAATTAATATATTGGTATAATGTGTGCAAAAAGAAGCCATTTTTTTTATAAATTACATTAAGTTTTTTTTGTTTTTTTTGATACATATAAAAATAAACACTTTTCAAATACACATAAATATATATATACACACACACACACACAAACACATACAAACATACATTTTTTTTCTTTTTGTTTAGCAAAAACTGAAAACATTCTGTTAGGTATTAGTTGGTTAATTTGGTTAGTAAGATAAAAAATAGTTGCAGTTTAACGTTGTGCCCGGGACAAGCTACAATTTTTTTTTTTTTTTTTTGGTGTGATTTCGACTGTTCATGCTTCTCTTTTTGGGTTTCTGGAAAGAGATTTATTCATAATTAGATTCCAAAAAATTTGGTTATAAAATGTTTTAATTTTATTCTTTTTATAGGTTTAGTGAAAATGTCGGCTATATTATTTTCAAATGTCACATAAGTAAGAGTAATAGATTTTTTACTTATTTCATCCCTTATGAAATGATATCTGATATCAATATGCTTCGACTCATTTGAATCATAGAATTATTTGCTAATAAGATACTGCTCTGAGTGTCACAATGAATTACTATAAGTTTTTTACTTAGATCTGGTTTTAAAATAGATTTTAGAAGGGTGTTCAGAAAAATTGCCTCCTGCGCGGAATGAGTAAGAGCCACAAATTCTGCTTCACAAGTAGAAAGGGCAACAATTTGTTGCTTTTTAGTTTTCCAAGAGATCATAGGTTCAGTCTTTGACAGTCTAAAACAATACCTCGTTATAATTTTTCTATCCTCAGAGTTACCCCAATCTGAATCTGAAAATACTTCTAAATTTAGAGGATATGTAGATTTTTTAAATATTAAAGATCATTCCTTGTTTCCTTTTAGATAATTGTCGGTCTCGATAAGTTTTGAGATAATTTTGTTACAGTGTCATACAACAGGTCTAGTTGCGGTCATCAAATAGATGAGGCATCCAACCATTTCTCTGCATAATCGATCATCTATGGATTTTGTTTCAGTCTCTATATTTTTATTTATGTCCATTTCGATGGGAGTTGTACGCGGTTTGCAATCTTGCATTCCAAACTTGAGCAGAATTTTTTCAATGTATTGGGATTGGTTCATTGTTATAGTTTCATTTTCACAGGTAAATTTTATACTGAGGAGCCATGACAGTTGTCCAAGATCGGCCATTTTAAATTTTTTATTTAATTTATTTTTAATATCTTTTAACGTGTTTGAGGCGAGTAATATATCATCAACCCAAAAAAAACAAAATCAACAATTCATTACTTACATTTTTGGTATACATGCACGAGTCTACAGAACATTGCTTGAATTCCTGTTCTATTAAATAATTATGGAGTGTTAAATTCCAATTGTGAGCACTTTGTCTTCGTCCATAAAACGATTTATTCAGTTTCCACACAAAATTTTTATTTTTCATTTTAAATCCCTCTGGAGGGTAAATATAGATTTCACAGTCAATCGGAGCATTTAGATAAGCCTTTTTTACATCCATTTGATGTATTTTTATATTGTATTGAGCAGCAAGTTGTTATAAAATTCTACTTGTTGTTAAATTTATCGTTGGTGAAAATGTTGCAAAATATTCCACCCCAGAAATTTGTGAAAAACCTTTTGCAACAAATCTTGTTTTAAAAGTTTCACTGCCAGAAGCTGTGATTTTTTTGGAAAAAAACCCAGCGTGAAGAAATTATATTTTTATTTGTTGGTTTTGCCACTATTTCATGTGTTATTTTCAGATAAAGCTTTCAATTCGGATATCATAGTTTGTTTTCATTCTTGGTGATTTTTTGAATTAATCACCTCATAACTTTCCGGTGCACTTTTCAATGAGTAACAGTAATCCTGCAGCTTTATGATTCTTGGTCTTCTTTAGTACATTTAGAAGTTCCTCCATTGTAAAATCACCCTTCTCAATATCGAGTTCCTGTACAACAATCGGCTGAATTGGTTGGTCTGTTACTTCTGGTTTGTTTCCGAGTAGCTTTTCAAAATGTGCTTTCCATTTCGAACATGCATTTTCCATAGTGTTTGCCTTTAACTTAGCTTTGGAAGGTCGTTTGCGCCCAGATATCTCATTTACTACTTGCCAAGCCAGATAGGATTGTTTGTTATCTGCTGCATTCTGGATTTGATCTATTTGTTCTTGAACATACTTCTGTTGTTCTGATAGGTACATCATACTAAGCTCTTGAAGCGCCTGCTTCCTTAATTTTGTATTCTGTCGAGTGGGGTATTTATGTTGTTTTTTAATTATGTTTTTTAACTTTTCTCGTTTTAATATTATTTTATCGTTTTCCCACAGTACTTTTCGCTTTACCTTGGGCTTCAGAGGTATACACTTCTTTGCTGCTTCTTGGTGCGATCTAACGAAGTTTTCATAGGTGGTATTAGCAGTTGGTTCCTGCTCTTGTGCATCAAAGCATCAAAACTATTTCGCAGTTCGAATATGAACCTCTGTTTGATCTGATTGTCATGTGACAACGTTGACCAGTTGTAGGGCTGTCTAGATGATTTATTTAGCTTTTTTCGCTCGTAGGCTTAACTTCAACTTAGAGGTTACAATCCTATGATCAGTAGACACACCATAGAAACTGCTATAAGCTTCACAGTTATGACAGCTATTGATCCACTTCTTATAAAAAGATAGTTCAGTTTTGCCTTGTCTCCATTTGGGAATTGATGGGTCCAGAGCTTACCGGGTCTTTTCTGAAAACGGGTATTCATGCATTGTAGGTTGTTTTCAAGGAGAAAATTTAATAGATACTCTCCATTTCGGTTTGTTCCATCATGGAAAGAGAACTACAACCTGGACACTTACCAAAAGATTGGAAAGAAAACTAGACGGCACATACATCCATATGCTAAGAACAATATTAAATATATCTTGGCAAAATCATCCCATGAAGCGGCAACTTTATGGCAATCTACCTGCCATATCTAATACCATCAGAGAAAGACGCCTACCATTTGCCGGTCATTGTCTGAGGAGCAAGCATGAATTGGTGAGTGATGTATTGCTATGGACTCCACGATACGGACTCGCAAGCAGAGGACAACCTAGATCTATGTACATCCAACAAATAGCACACGACGCCAACTGTGAACCTGAAGATCTGAGGCAACTGATGGAAAAAAGGAAACTCTGGAAGGGAAGAGTCACATTGGTCCGGGCAAGGAACCCGTCATGATGATGATGATGATGAACAGTAATCCACTGCGTAGTCTTGTATCTTTTCAATTTTTAAGAAGTCTGCCCTTTTTCGCTTCCTTATCAGGTATCAACATGTCCTGTTATTATTTTTGTCGTTATTAATATTTTCATTGTGATCGCCATTTTTTAAATTTAACGTATCATTGAATTTTACACACCTACCCCTTTTTATGGCATTTTGGGCTGGAAAGTAGATTAAATATGCTGAACTGTTTTTATCGTAACCTACAAAAATACCTTTTTTGCTTTTAGTATTTAGTTTACTGGTATTTTCTATAAATGCAAAACAATCTGAACCAAATATATGCATTCGGTTCAGATTGTTTTGCATTTATAAAAAATGCCAGTGAACTAAACACTAAAAGCGAAAAAGGTATCTCTCTTTTGAATCCTATCCAGGAGTGAGAGATTAGTAGCAGATGCACCAACAATACTCTATACATGGGTAAATGGTGGCCTTATAGCAGTACAGGATACTTTCAGGCATGGTAGAGAGAGCCCACTTTCTTCGCAGCAGACCCGACAATGCTTTCAATGTATCTGTTTCAGCTCATGTTCCCTGTGAACGTTAGGCCGAGGAGCTTAAAAGAAGTAATTCCAGGTAATGTTTTTGGCCATTGCTATTGGTGGTAGACAAGATTTCTTGTAATTATTGAAGAAAAAAAGCTTAATCTTGGCAGCATTGAAAGTGACCATCCATTTTTGTCCTCATTCCACTACAGATTGGAGGTCTTCCTCTAGTGTTTCTGCCATTTCCTCAGATATGTGTTCATTTGTTTTCCCCTCGTGCCTGTTATAGAGCATGATGTCATCAGCATATATACCCATCTCACAGACAATTTCATCAGGCAGGTCATTTATGAATATTAGGAATAATAAAGGTCCAAGGATAGACCCCTGAGGTACTTCCGAATTTATATCATATTGTTTAGATGTACGACCATTGAGGACAACCTGAATTTTTCTCTTACTTAAAAAGGATTTAATTACGTTATGTATTCTCTCAGTGATGCTATATCATCTGATTTTTCTGAGAAGACCATCGTGCCATACCCTATCAAAAGCCTTAGATATATCTTGGGCTACTGCTCTACCCTTACCTGCTTTGTCCAGTGAATGGTATACGTTCAGAGATTACAGTTAGGATATCTGCTGTGGAACGGGCTTGCCTAAATCCATATTCTTGGGCGGTCAGAAGTTTAGCAGCTGTAAAGTGATGAACTAAATCTTGATTAATTATGGACTCAAATATTTTGGCAAAAAGTGGGAGGAAGCTAATGGGGCAATAATTTGATGGGTCAGTTCTTTCGCCAGAATTCTTGAAAACTTGTACCATAGAAGCAGTTTTCCAGCAGTTATGATTTAACAGGCTGATTTAAATAGTGTTAAATATAAACAGCAATCTATTTTGATCAAAGAAAAAGTTGAACTGCTGAAAGAACTGTACAAGTTTCTTGTAATTCTGATGGTTTAGTGAAATAATAGTGTGTAATTAGTGGGTTAGGAATGTGTTGAGTCATTATTGAAGTGAAAGTGGGTGGTCTTAATCTGGCAAGATTCAACTAAGCATGCTGGAAAATCTGTTTTGCACATGTAGTTCTTTACTTCCTTCCCACCATAAGAAGATGTGATACAAGGTCAGAAGGTGTGTGTGTGTGTGTGGGGGGGGGGAGTCAAACCAGCACTCCTAAAGTATAGTATCTGTTCTGATAGTACACTTCAGCTCTGCACTATCGGTGGGGCATTAGAATACGCCGACTGCCCCCCTGCAGAGGGTAAAAGTCCCTCAATGGGGGTCCTGGATATGACCTTAAACTATATCCTATGGTGAGACCCCAGCTTGCGGGCTCTGGGGGGTGTGGAGCCACCCTTTAATTGCCATTGCTCCCAGGTCCACTCTGACCCGGAGTGGTAGTACCTGTTAGGGTCCCAACTATGGTTTAAATAGAAACTGACTTGCAAAAAACAAATATATTCTATTAAAAAACTTTTTCTTCAAAATCTTTGGATTCGGCATTGAATAACCTGAAAAGGGTTGATATGCCGTAAAACAAAAACAACCAAACAACCAACACTTCAACTCTTTTGTCCTTGGTCTATGAAGGAGAAATCCTTCTACACTGAGGTAATTTTTATTTTTGTTCCAATCCAGGGGAGCTGGACCCCCCCACCCCACCCCCTCCATTTTAAGAAATGACTTTGTGTCTAGCTCTGCCTCAAGGAGATGCAAGTAAATAAGAAAACTGAGTAACTTTCATATAAAGCCAATAGAAATGTTTATTTACATTATGTTTAAGGCTTTCATATGGTTGAACCCATTATTGTGATGATTAGTTTTAGAAAAAATGTTTGGTTCTTTTTCCTTATATTTTGGCTAATTTTTTCCCTAATCAAGTTGCAAATTATTCACTGCTATCTTTCATTGTTTTTTTTTTTTCTTTTGTTTTTAAATCTTTATCCTTTCTCAGCAGCAATTGTGTGCAAAGCACTGCTTTTGTGTTTAGATCTTTTACAATTTCTACATGCATACATACGACGGATATGTTACTAACAATCACTCTGCATATACAATATAGAACAGTGCAGTGCATTGTTCTAATTAAGTTAAAGTTTCATAGCAGGTTATGTGTGACATAAAGCTGACACTACCTACTTCTGAACTGTTTACCAAGATTGTTGGGAGCTGTCGATTTCAGTACTCTTTTAGATAAGGTTGATGATGCAGTGGCAACTCACCCTGGGTGGGTTGAACCGGTTGCCTCCAAAGTAGGTACTTCATGAAAATATCAAATTCACATGCGATCCCCAGTCGCTTGTATATCCCTGTCAAAGTGAGAGGACGCCAGTAGACTTTTGTAGTTCTTACAAGGAGGTGTCAATGTTCTCCTACATACAGCGCCTGGTATTCTCAAATGGTTACCCATTTGTTACAAGCAAATTTAAACGTTTAACTTCATTGATCTAATGAGAACTGGTGTGTTAGTGTGATTGTGCCATTTTATAGTCCTTCTTAGTTTCTATTTTTTTTTCTTGACTTAAAATAGATATAGCTATAATCATGTTAACACACCAGTTTCCATAAGATCACTGAAATTAAGCAACATTGAGCTTGACAATACTAAATTTAGAAAGAGCAGGTGCTATATGTAACAAGAATCTGTTTACAAATAGTTAATTTACAAATCAATCATATATACAAAATTTCCACGATTTTGGCAAAGAATGACCTAAAGATGGTTGACATGCCGTAAAACCCAACAATCAATCATAATCATAAAATAAATGTTGAGCTGTGTGGCAAAATGAATTAAAATAAAATTTTACATGCAGCTCCAAATATTTTGTTCACTTTTTTTTTTTTTTCTCACAGTTTATTTATATTTAGCTGGGTATGTTTGTATACAATTTAATTATATATCCGAGAATATATCAGCATGTTTTTTAGTGTAATTTACTTTTATTTAATCTAGATTGCCAAGGCATTGGAAACAAGTATAACATAAAATGTAAGCTTAAAAATAAGTGACATCGCTATAAAAAAATATTTGTCAAAAAGAAAAAAAAAAATTACAAAATGATAATTGGATAAAATAATAACTTTGTATTTAAGTCTGTGGACACCATATTTTCAGTATCCTAATTCTCTTTTCACCTGAAAATAAATTAAATAACCGGTTTGATTTTAATAACCTGATCTTGTCCAAGCATAACCATGACGATATAAACCCTTGAAAATAAACATTCTGTTTCTCTTTATTTCTTGTTCTTATTCTTTTGATTAGTTTTATTAAACATCGTTTTTCATGGAACGGGTATGAGAGACGTGGCTGTGTGTCCCTTTCTTTTGTCTTCTTCCTTTCTTCGACCAACAAAGTAACTTGTGCTGCCTGAACACAGCAGTTGATAGTCTATATTTATCTCTCTCACTTCTTCACATTCAGGAAATCTTGAGGCATCTCTTCATCCAGTCACTCTAAAAAAGAACATTGGTGAGTGACACACGTTTGGTCAATCTCTTTTTCGATCTCCGATCTCCGTCAACTGCAATCAAGTTCAACATATTCAGTTTGTGTGAAAATATATTTGTATTAGTTTTTCTTAAGATTAAGGCTTTGTACCGGACTTAATCATACTCTGATATTTCGTTCTAAGTTTTGAGGCAATCGATTGATTGTTATTAATGGAAAATCAATTCCTAATTGTACCGTGTTTTATCTTGTTATAACAAGCTTGGAAAGTTCTTGAATTTTGACTTTTGCCTATTAAAGGCCTTACTTATTTCTATTATTACCTTGAAAAATCTTTCAAAATATGAAAATGTCTTGCAAATTGTATTCTTCATGTTCAGTAAAAATTTGTGTTGCAATATTAAAAATAAAATCCAAATAAATACTGTTAAATTATTTTTTAAAGTATTGATGATGATACCAGTAAACTATTTTTTAAATATTGAAATCGAAATACATTATTTTGAAATTATGTCATATTATTGTGGATACACGAGTTATGTCCCTTTATCACAAAGCTATCTGATGTTTCCCATATAATAACATAGGGTAGTTTTGTGATATAAGGATCCAACTCTTGTGTCCATAATACCGGAAATTCAGAATTTAGAAATAAAACAAGCACAGCATAGATTAATCTACAATGGGGAAAATAGCAACATTTAATCACACTTGGTTGAACAAATATAAGTGGGTTAGGGAATGTAAATATGATTGTTGACAGGCGTATTGTTTTGTATGTAAATGAAAATGACTTTTACTGTTGTCAATTACTAAGTTTTTTGGTTTATTATATCATTGTTTATATATTAAATTTTGTTTGGAAAACTTGAATTTTGTATGGAGGCCTTGAAAAATTTTTAAAAGCCTTTAAAAATCCTTGAAAATGGACATTGAAAATCTGTATGAACCCTGTATAAAAATAAATTGTAAAACTATCATAGCTCAAAATATGTCCCCCTCCCCTTATATAGAATTTGTTGTTTGAGGCACCATTTTAGTATTATTGCAGAACCAGCAAAGAATGTTATATGAAACTTCACACATGGTAGTTATTATCAACACATAAATTACACAAGTTTGCACGTTCTCGCTCGTGAGCAATCACAAAAACAACAGAATATCTTTATACATACGTGTGTGGATGTTGGTCTTTCATCTCTCTTGATTGTCACATTTCTTCGTTGTCTTTCCATGCGTGAGCCATAATCCTCTCATAGTTGTTGATGTCCCATCTGTTTAGCTAGATGAATAAACCCACTTGTGCATGAAACACAATGGAGAATCTGCAGAGTTTTTAAAGGTTTTATTGAGAGTTCACTCATTGAGGGAGAGACCAGATTTGTACAAACTTGAAAAGTCTTTGAATTTTTACTTTTGCCTTTAAAAGGCCTTATTTCTATTATTACCTTGAAAAATCCTTGAAAATATGGAAAATGTCTTGAAAGGCCTTTAACATTGTATTCTTTATAAAATTGTATTCTTTATGTCCAGTAAAAAGTTGTTGAAATATTTAAAATAAAATCAAAATAAATCTCCCTCTAATTTTTTTTTCATTTATAATTTAATTTAATAAATAAAAATGACCGCGCCTCTAAAGAAAAACTTTCTTTCTGTAGATGGGACTCTCCAATGGCAAATGGCTCGCCCTCTCCCTTTCCCAAAAATAAATTGTGATCACCTAAAATGAGACTGGATGGGCCGAATAAAATGGGCAAGACGGTAGTGATCTTATTTGGAAATGTAAAAGTCACAAAGAGGATAAATATTTGAGATTAAATAAAAAGCATTTAAAACTACTTTTAAAAACGCCAGAAAATGATGCAGGTAGGTTTGCAAAGTAACTTTTATTGGCTATGGTAACATTTATTTGTTATTTGATTTTTTACCATTTTTCGAATTGCTGTGGCTTGTAAAACAGACTCCAAATTTTGTTTTGAAAATTTTGTCTGGAGAAAAACTTTGAAAAATCCTTGAAAGTGGATATTGAAAATCTGTACCAACTCTGGTGAGACTACCTTGCTAAAATTAATTTCTCGTCATTTTTTTAACTTGGGAATTGAGAGATGCAAATGGACAGAGGCATTGGTAACTTTAAACTTAGATCACTCACATTATTTATATGTCCTGCTGGCTTAACTTCCATTGAGAGACTGACCAGAAACTTTTTTGTTCTCTCCTTGAACATGTGATGTTATATCTATCGTCATATTGTTTGACACTCGCATTTCTAGCACGTTTTGTTGAAGGAGTTGACCTTTGGCCTCCATTTCAATCACATCACCTGCCTGTGGGTAAATTTTTGTTTGCCACCAGGTTATCCTGACATGTACTATTGTGACCCTCACCAAAATTCATACCAGCTGACTCAATTGCTACTAATTGGTGTAGGATCCCAATATAAAACAATTATTCGTTCTATCTTTTTGTGCATAACTTTGTGCCGATATTATGATTTAGAGCCATAAGACTTTTTTTTTTTAATTTTGTCATTATCAGCCCAAAGAAAGGAATAAGCGTCTATTAATATTAATTTTTTGCAGTGTTAGAGAAAATGTTGGAACCAGGAATTATTGAGTCTGCAGCTGGAAGGAAATAACTAAGTAAAAAAGAAAAAAAATTTAAGACAGTTTGTCATCTCTTTAAAAAAAAAAATAGTTTATTCTTTTAATGATAATTGCTTTCTATTTAAATTTTCTTTTAAACTTAAGATCTGAATAAAAAGCATCTAGTAAACCAGGTTTATTCTGTGAGTTGTAGTTTGGTGACCATCCATCATATGCCAGTATGTAATAGCTGCCACACTGTCTATCAAATTTCTCTCCCTGCCCCATCACAGCAATGTTACATCCCTATGATGTTTACATGTGCTTCAATGGAATGTGTTCAGACGAACTTGCTGCTCTGGTGCCACCCTCGGCATAGACACACCTGACAAGCTTCACAATCAGCTAAATTGAAGAGATTAAAAAGTGGACCTTGGATTTACTTTTGGTAGTCTCGTAACTTTCACTTTCCTTATTTTGTCCATTAGTCCTCATATTCCATGAGCGATGCTTACAACAAAGGGAGAGGATTGCTGTGTTCTCGGTTGGAATCTATTTGTCGTTGATTAGTTTTTGACTTTGAATTCAAAAAAAAATTTTAAACTCTTTACATCACATGGCTTCATGCCTTGTCTGGAGTCCGTTCCATTAAAAAATTCCACCTTTTCACTGTAGAGATCCCCAGATACTTCTTCCTTAAATGGCTAACCTTTTGGGATTCTTTTCTTGCTCTCCAACTGTACCAACATGTTGAAATTAAAATGCTATGTAAACAGACATTTTGCTGTACAACGTTCCACTATAGTAAGTCCCTATAGACCCTAATTTGTAGTAGCCCTTTGTTTCAGTGGCAATATGCATTTTTTTTTTAATTTATTTTTATTTTTTTTTAATTAAAAAAAAAAAGAGCACTAAATCGGATATAATGATGATAATCCTCTGCTATAAAGACAACACGCATTAAATACATTGTTGTTCAGAGAAGCATTTTATTTGCATAATAAAAATGCTATTGTAATTGTGTATCAGAGGAGAAAATAAACTTTTCTGATTTTATTTATTTCTGTAACATTTATTCACTATGCACCAGTGGGTTCTTGCCCCCTTTCTTCCCATGTATCCAATGCTGTTGGATAGTTCAAAGCCAAAGGCAACCTCTTTCTCTCCTGCTGAGTGTTGATAATCAATCTAGCAAAACATTGAATAAAGATTATAATGTCAATGTAAGCTGTTTCACTTTTATATTTCTACACAGTTAGATATGTGCATATGTCTATAGATTTCTATGCACACAATCGAATCATAAACTAATTAACCGATCTTTATTAGTTTTGGAACACATCTGCTAGGCATAGCGGTGGGTAAAGTGGGGGTATATTTAGTTTGTTAGTTTTATGCAAAAAGGGAAAATTCGGATACCTAAGATTTTTGTGAAATTTTAACAATAGATCTTAGACATATTTCCCAAACTTTAATTTCTTTGGAGTATTTCAAAGGGATTTTAGGGGTTATAATGTGGGCATTTGAAAATTCAAATATTTCAGATTTGCATTAAACTTGATTCATAGTCATTAAACACAAATGAAGCTAAATTCTGTGAATTACCTATCATCCTTAAGCTTAATCCTTGAAGTTTTATAAAATCATGATCAGAATTAGAATACAGATTCCAGACGTAAGGTTTAGTAGCAGTAGTAATATATGTTTAATCTTTGTATCTTCAAGGGGGGGGGGCTAGGTTTTAATAGAAAATGCACATCATATAACCTGGAATCCATACCGAAATTGCTTAACTTTTTAACTCACTTTGTAGAAGTGGCTGAATGAAGAGGTGGGGGTAACCTTAAATATGGTTTTCAACATCACTGGTAACCATTTCATGTGGAAGATTGACTCTGAAAACACAAAAATGCAAGATTTATTGGTTTATCATGAAAACTGACCGACTTTGTGTTTTAAAACATAACAGAAAATGAATTGTAAGTGGAAAATGTTCAACTTAGAAATTTGAAACTTTCCCTGAAATGGAGCCTGCAGCTGGAAGGAAATGACTGGAAAAAAAAAAAAAAAGGCATTTTGCCATTTCTTTAGAATAATATACTTTATTCTTTTAATGATAATTGCTTTCTATTTAAATTTTTGGTTCCCCGACAAAAGTAGGGTGGACCTGTAAATTGACCCTTGTCCATTTGTCTGTCCGTTTGCACTTTTCTCAATAACTATGCATTGGAATTTGTTGAAAATTTACACAAACATTAAACATGATACGAGTAAAAAAGTAACAGAATGAATTTTCCGGGAAAACTCTGATTGCCCCCCACCCCCAGGGGTGCCTTTTGGGTTGAAATGGCTAAAATTGACACTTTTGTACTTAGTTACAACTTTTCAGAAAGTTTTAATAACTGATCTCTATATAATTTTATTTGTCTATACTTCGTGATAATTCTTGGGTGTGTCCCAGAGGCTCTTTTAAGGCTAAAACACTCCATTTTTGGGACTATTTTACCATATTTGTCCAAAATTTTCTGTGTATGTCTATTTAGCAGTTTTGCATGGTGCTGAACTCAAATTTAAATATGTTAAGGCCTTGGGGACTTTTGGGGCTAAATGGGGTGGGGGACAAATGATGGGCTTAATCATTTCTTTTTTTTGCATGGTGCAGAACTCAAATTTACATATGTTAAGGCCTAAAACTGTAGCGTTTGTTCATTTTCACCAGGATTTGACGTTCCCTGGTGACTTTTGGGGCTATTTGGGCGTGGGAGGCAAATGCTGAACTTAGTCATTTTTTTTTTATGCCTCGTTCACTGTGCACTCACGGAGGACCATGCATTCTTCACTTGTTTTTTTTTTTAACTTAGAGTCTGAATAAAAAGCATCTAGTAAACCAGGTTTAATCTGCAAGTTGTAGTTTGGTGACCATCCAACATATGCCAGTATGTAATAGCTCCCACACTGTCTAGGGAATTGACCTTCCACCTCCACTTCAATCACATCACCTGCCTGTAGGCAAATTTTTTTTGCTACCAGGTTATTCTGATATGTACTGATGTGATTCTTGTCAAAATTCACACTAGCTAACTCAGTCGCTACCTATTCATATAGGGTCCCAATATATAACAGTTATTTATTCTGACTATCTTTTTGTGCATGACTTTATGCCGATGCTATGATTTAGATTTATAAGACTTTTTTTTTATTTTGGCATTATCAGCACAAAGGAAGGAATAAGCGTCTGTTAATATTAATTTTTCGTAGTATTAGAGAAATGTTGGAACCAGAAATTATTGAGTCTGCAGCTGGAATGAAATGACTGAATAAAAAAAAGTTTAAGACATTTTGTCATTTCTTAAAAAAATATAGTTTATTCCTTTAATGATAATTTCTTTCTAATTTTCAACTTTTAGTATGATGTAGAGTCGACTCAACCTGGCATAAAACCATAAAAAAAAATGTTGCAGTTTTTTTGTGGTTGGGGTACTTTGGTGTTAAATTGACAAGCATATGTTGTAAAACTGTTCTGTTTTCGCCTTGGTTATTATTTTCACATTTCGACCAATGTTTTCACCTTGGTTATTATTTTCACATTTCGACCAATGTTTTCACCTTGGTTATTATTTTCACATTTCTACCGATGTTTTCGCCTTGGTTATTATTTTCACATTTCGACCGATGTTTTCGCCTTGGTTATTGTTTTCACATTTCGACCGATGTTTTCGCCTTGGTTATGATTTTCACATTTCGACCAATGTTTTCGCCTTGGTTATTGTTTTCACATTTCGACCAATGTTTTCGCCTTGGTTATTATTTTCACATTTCGACAGATGTTTTCGCCTTGGTTATTATTTTTACATTTCGACCAATGTTTTCGCCTTGGTTATTATTTTCACATTTCGACAGATGTTTTCGCCTTGGTTATTATTTTTACATTTCGACCAATGTTTTCGCCTTGGTTATTATTTTCACATTTCGACCAATGTTTTCGCCTTGGTTATTATTTTCACATTTCAACCAATGTTTTCGCCTTGGTTAATTATTTTCACATTTCGACCAATGTAACCTTCAATTTTCAAGTTCATCTTTTTTTTTGTAATCTAAATAAAAAATTGGCAGCACTCCTTTTCACTGACGCCATAATTTCTGCTATCTCTTAAGTTGAACATGTTCTCTCAGCTCCAAATAATGTTATGCTTCAACATAGCATGTGTGCACGGTTTTCTTTCTTCAACAACAAACTCCCTGTTAAATAGGCTTGTTTTTATGCAGCCCAAGATCATGTAATTTGCATACGAATGGTGAGAATTCACATTAGTTCATGTGACCGTTCAGGATAAAATTAACTACGTGTCACCATTTTTTTTTTTTTTTCTGTTATTCAGCAGGTGAACCTTACATTTTTAAGGAAAGTAAATTTTCGCAATCATTACAATTTTTCTCTATATTTTTTAACTTGTCAATCTTTTTCATACTTTATTAAATGAAGGTAGATTGTTCTCATTCTGTCAAGCATGTCTGGGGAGAAAGTGTTGATTATTTCATGTTATTATTCTTAGGTTCTCAAATTGGAAAAGATATACCTGAAGAAAGGTTGTAGCTTATGTTGGTCGATATGTAAAAATAGAAACCAAGATGATGTAAATAATCGAAATCCTCATTTCCAAAAGACATAATTATTTCTAACATTAAAAATTGTGAGTCTTTTTCTCAGGTTGACTGTTATGATTATTTGTTTTTATGACTTACTAGGTACAAAATTATTTTTAAACTTTAAAACTTAATTGCTTCAAATTTGAAAGTTTTTTTTGTTTTTTGTTTTAATAGAAATGAAATCTTATAAAAATCGTGTTCATTTTAATAATTTTAAGGAGTTTTTACTATTTATGCTCATTGGCATGATGATGATTAAATAGTTATGTTCCAAGTAACAATTTCCACTGTCAAAGCTCACTACTCCAAATCTGAACTTCAATCTATGGTCCCCCTCGCCAAACTTTCACGAAAAACACTCGTCTAGCCAAAACCACTATCAACAATTTCCCACTCTCTTTATCTGTGCCTAAACCTAAATGTAGATTCCATGAACAAAGTTTCTTTCTTTATTAACTGCACGCCTGTGAAATTCTCTTCTGTTTGCCTGCTTTCCAGCTGACTACAATCTGATTGTCTTTCAAGTCCAACATAAACAAGTTCTTGATGAACCGTCCCTCTAAGTAATTCAATTTACAAAATTCCCACTACTTATGTTTACTATGCTATAATCACAATGACTAATGTATAACCATTAACCCTTATCCTCAAGTGACCTCCTGTGTGAGTGGTGATTCCTGTGTAAAAAAAAACATACAAACAAAAAAAAAAACTCACTACTCTGCTATCAAAATTTGATCGTCTGACATTCAAATCCAAACTGCCAGAGTCTCTGAAAAATCAGTTTTTTATTTAAACCCAGAAGCCTTTCATATTTATATCAGGTGACAAGATCGCAAACATATAAAGAGAAGTAGCAAAGAGAAGTTTTTTCTTTTCTTTTTGCCTGCCAGTGAACACTACAGGCTGCATAAAAATAGTTTTGTACCAATTTTCTTTTAAATATGTGCCTGCTATACAAATATATTAATGGAATGTGCCCTGATGAACTCATTGCACTTGTGCCCCATTACATACATATCCCCGACAAACCAATTTAGCCAGAAAATCTCACCCCTTCACTGTTGAAGTCCCTAAATGCCAGAAAGCTTTCTAATCTAATAGTTTCTTCCCTCGAACAGCTAGACTTTGGAATTCCCTTAATACTTGCTTTCCTGACTGTACCGATATGCAGAAATTTAAATGTAATGTAAATCAACATCTTGTTAATCTTTCCTAGGCATGGTCCCAAATAGTAGCCCCCTTACGTCCAAGTCGCGATATTCCTTGTTAGGGGTGAACGTGAGTTAAAAAAAAAAAAGAAGCATTTTTGATCAGCTGTAATTACTTTGAAACCATGTGCTCCTTCCTGACAACAATTGCTAACTCCAATTCTGTTGTGTGTGCTATAGTTTCCTTCTCTTTCATTTTCTCTTTTCTTTGTTTCTTGTTCTGGCCATGTTATCATCTCTCACGACTGTTGAGGATGAACGCTGGTTCACAAGTATAAAAAATAAACTCAAGAGAAACAAAAGACTTTGACACATTCTTTAGATATCCGTTATTTTTTGTGTGTGTGATTCCATCGACCCTCTGAACACTAAAGTCCACATCTTAGTTGTTATTCAGGCATCATTGTTGTCAGTTGATGTCACTGAGCCACAATCTGCCGTTCACTGTCACAAACTAAAGACTGTCCATAAACTATTTTTAAGTGTTGCAAATCACGCTGACAAATCGGTTCTCGTTAGATCACCGAAGTTAAGCAACATTGAGCCTGGTCAGTACTAAAATGGGTGATAATTTGGGAATTCTAAGTGTTGTATGTGCTTTCTGATTATCTTGGTGTTGTTTCCAGTCATCTAGCACTTCTCCTTTCCACTGGACTCAAGCATTGTCGATTCTGGAGAGATGTGGTTAGTAATTGCGCAACCCTTGCTTCATAATTACACTTATAACTACCTTTACAGGGGGTATCCATTGTCTTTTGAGACTAAACAGAGGCATTGAACTGTTGCAAAACTCATTCTCACTCCTCAACCGTCCATAAATTAACTCTAAATACATTAACCTTTATATCTTTTGCCTCAATCACTGCCACACCTTGACTAACAATCCTATTTTAGATGGCTTTTGTGTTCCTTAGTGAGCCTCCACCCTCACCCCAGCAATTGTCTTTTTACTAACCTCACTTTCTATACTTTTGTTACTCTAGTCAGCTATTCCCTCTTTTTATTTATTTATTTATTTATTCGATTTCTAACACTTTGTGGGGGGGGGGGTCTATAATACCACATTATGACATTGTATATTTTCCTAGTGTCTTCCGAAGATCAGCAGTAATTAAATATTTTTCATTGTTATTAACCTTTTTCTTTCAAACTTTCACACTTAAAATACAATTAATCCAAACTTTTTTTTAAAAAGTCTTTGTAAAAAGTAAATTTTTGTTTTTTTGTTTTTTTTTTCCATATAAGTCTAAAAAAAAAAAAAGAAAACCATTGTGTATTTTTTGTTTGTTTATTTTAGTCATGACATACCAGACATAAACTATTTTTCTGTTTCCTATAATAATAAAAAAAAAACATCTTCATGACAAATATTTTTTCACCATTTAATAAATTTCTTAAATTTGTCTTGCATTCCTTTCATACTTTTTCATTAACAATATTGGACTTGATCTGCCTGCCTAAGAAAAATAAACACAAACAGCAGTGCTTGCTGTCAGCAGCTCTACATGTTCAGATATGAAGATGCATATCACGTTATGACCATTATTGGCTGTCTTTTCAGCTCATCTAATCGCAAACGAACAACAATGGCATACCCCACCCCACCCACTTACTCCATGTTTATTTTGATGACTTTCTATGGACAGAATTTCTTTGTGAAACGTTAATGCAAGACTGCTTTTCTGCTGGTTACAATTGAATCATCTTCAAATTCAATGTCAATAAATTTCTGTCATAACCCACCCCTCAAACACAGTTCATACTTCATGCTGAGGCGGTTAAGATGTTTAATTTTTAAAAATTTATTTATTCACAAAGTTTTACATTAGACAAAAATAAATTAGGCATAAAACCATTCAAAAGTGTGGGGAGATGGAGAGTCTGTGGTCATCCTTGTCACTCTACGTTGTAATTGTCTAAGCTATTTCTAGCTAGAACTCTACAGCTAAATATTTAGGTATTTTAAAAGAACCAGAATCGGGAATTTAGAACAGAATCAGTAATTGTATCAAAGTCAGGGCGAGGGTGGCAGGGGCAGGATATGGAATCGTCCCATCACTACTAAAAATAGTAAGAAAAATGGAAGAAATAATGCAGCAATACTAAGCACACGTCTTGGATTCAGTTTATTCAATTTAAAAACAATCGAACAATACGTAATGAAACATTAGAAAACAAAAACGTAATGAATTGTGTTTATTGACTTTTGTTAATGCTGTCAGCTCAAGAGGTTCTGTATGATCATAGCACAAACTGAGGTGGTGCCATGACTTGTGTGATATTTTAATGAAAATGTGTTTTTCTGCCTTGACAAACTCAACAGAAATCTAGTGGGGGTGATCTTTTCTCTTCCCCCACAACTTTCCCTTCTCCCTTTGTGTCTAATGTCAGGTTGAATTTCTATGGACGGAATTTCTTTACAAGTATTTCCCATTTTTGAAACGTTAATGCAAAACTGCTTCCCTGCTGGTTACAATTGAATCATTTTCAAATCTAATGTCAACAAATTTTTGTCATAACCCACCCCTCAAACATTGATCGATGGTGATACCTTAACCTTTATCCTCGAATGGCTCTTGGTCTTGATAAGTGGTGACCCAATAGTTACAAAAGAAAAAAAAAATACTGATAGCATTGCCTGATATTGGCCTTCTGTTTCCTCTCTCATCATGTAAAGGTCCTTATGTGTCCATCTTCAGCAAGTTTCAATCTTTAAGATGTGGTGTTTTGGACTACAGCGTTAGCAACACCAGGCACTATCACGTTTGTTCTCCATGCAGGGCTTTACATTGCGAGTGAAACGGTCGCATTTGTGAGTGATTTTTCAAAGTGGCGACTAGAAATAATGAAACGCTTATATTTTGGCAATTGTATTTCTTTCACTGACAGTCTTCCAAAGCTCATTACTGAGTGAAAAATATCTTTTCAAGTTTTTTTTTTTTTTTTTAATAAAGCGAACAAAGTTAAATTATTTAAACAATAAAAGTTTAATAGAACAATATACTCTTCTTTTTTTTTAACAAAGGCTGTTTAAAAAAATATCTGAAGAAATTAGAATGTTTATGCGTTCAAATATCAACATAAAATGTTGTATATTTAGATTACACTTACTAAAAAATATACAAAAAAAAACTTTATGTACATAATGGTCACAGAATGAAGATGTCATATTCCAAAAATCACGTGGGTCTGGCTAGTAAACGAAAATATTTAGTTGTCAAAGGTCAACTGAAGATAAATTTGTCCATAGAGCCCTGCCATGCATTCCAATTCAAAGACTTGATATCGGTCATATTGCATGCAGTCAAATCACTTCTTACACACTCGATCCTGGTCTTCCTCAGTCTATCACATTCCCTAGTTCCTGAGATATTTAGGAGTGTTTTTCAGCTCATACAAGAGGTGGCATGTTCTATCTTTAGTTTGAGAATACATGGTTCTTTTACTTTTTGTTTTTTTCAACTAGCATGTGTCAGGCGAGTAACGTTAGAATTTAAAAATTGAAGCAAATTTCTTTTCTTTTGCTCTCAATCTTTTTTCGTACGTTATAAAGATTTTCATGAAATGTCTAAAAATTTTTTTCTGATGTTCAATTCCAAAGTTTTAACATTATTCTTCTGGTGAATGTTTGTTAGAAAAGATTTTCTTGGGTAGAGAAAAAACCGTCAATGTCTCTTTTGTGAGAAGATGGCTGTAGAGAACAGAAGAGATTGCATCTTCTCTCCCACTATATTGCAAAGTCGATTTTGAATTACGTCGAAGAAAGAAAGAGTGCTCTGGCAGAAGTATTCCATCTTAAGGAGTATCTGATTCTCATATAGGTCGAGGATTGCATCAAAAGTCAGGTAATTTTTAAAACAACAGGTTTTAATAAACTATGTACTCGCAAATGGTATCACGAAGGTAAAAATTTTTTTAATAATCATAGATATGAATATAATACTCCATGACCCTTACAGTATCTGGTCAGCGTAAAAGTTTTTGTTAATTTAAAATTTCATCTTGGAGATGAAAAGTTGTTTTTGAAAACCTTTATTCATAACAATAACAACCTTTGTTCTCTATAACTTGATTTCAGCCGTCAACGAGGTCCTGGAGATGACCTTAAACTATATCTAATGGTGAGACCCCAGCTCGCAGGCTTTGGGGAGTGTGGAGCCACCCTTTAATTGCTGTTGCTCCCAGGTCCACTCTGACCCAGAGTCATAGTACCTGTTAGGGTCCCTACTGTGGGTTAAATAGAAACCAACTTGAAAAAAAAACAAATATATTCTATTAAAAAATTTTTCTTCAAAATAACTGGGTTTGGCATTAAATAACCTGAAAATAACCCGATAAAACAAAAACAACCAACCAATCAGCCGTCAACGAGCTTATAAATTGTTTGTAAAATTCTTTAGGTTTTGATGTGAAAAATGAATTTAACTCCTGTTTAATCTCTTCTTGTGATGTTAACCTAAGGCCATTTAAATGATTTTGTAATCCTTGAAATAAATAATCCGAGGGAGCTAGGTCAGGAGAATATGCAGCATGGGGCAAAAATTTCCAAGCCAAATTTTCCTCAGAGATCTTTGGTCAGTAGTGCCGTGTGAGGACGAGCATTATCATGATGGAAGATGACTCCATTTTTGTTGACTAAGATTGTTTTTGGATCAACACAGGTGAAAATATTGCATAAAAATATAAATATTGCATTAATAATCTGAAAATAAAAGTTATAAAATAATCATAGTGACATGTTTAAATAATAATAATAGGCTAAACCAAATTCCAACAGTTTAAAATGCCACTTCTGCAAATCGGCTAAAAATTTTGCACCAATCTGGTAGTTTATAGAAAAGAAATTGTGATGAATACAGTATGGATTTTCATAGGCGACTCCTTGGTTTTATTAGCTATTTTTAGTATAAAATGGAAATATATACATAAGTAACCCTCCTTTTCAACCGTAAACAATAATAGCATCCATGCTTATATCCGTCTTTTTAAAGAAAATCTTTTTATCATCCTTAAGCGGAACGAATGACCCAACTGTGACAAATTGCTCATCAGCCGCTGGTAAATAAAAGTTAAAAAGAATAAAAAAAGTCAAAAGATCAGTTTAATTTGAAGAATGCCCCCCCCACCACCACCACTACCCCCCCAAAATGGGTCACTTTGAACTGGGTGCAAAAATGATTTGGTTGATATCAGCATTTTCTCATGAGTGCCTCATTCAACAGACATTAAACCTGTTCTCCTCCAGGAAGAGGAGGTAATGCTTTGGTGCACAGCTTCCTTGCAACTTAAGTATTAATAAATTTACATTTTGCTAATCTGATCAGAACCGATGTTTCAATGTGATTTGATCGTAAGATAAAATGTGTATGTATTTTTAATTTTTTATTAAGTTGAAATAGAATTACTGTGAAACACATTGCTATGGGACTGCTTCTCATGCAAGCTACCATATGATTTTCATCAACTCTAATGTGACCTTTCATAAACTGTCCTTAAGTAATCAAATTTTCATCATTTTCAATCCTCTCATCATATTCTTCATCAATCAACTGACAATTCATCCACTTCATTGACTCCTATACTCGAGTAGATTTTGGCCTTGATCAGTAGTGCTTCATTAATTAAAAAAAAAAAAAAACTTGTTTAAAAAAAAGCTTTAAGGACATAAATATATATTGTTGATTATATTGTGTCAGTACTTCCTTCTGCTCTGTGTTAATAGTTTTCTATTTCTTTGTTATTGATGTAAGCATTTTGATATAGGAAATATGTAATTAACATTTCCATAATTTATTTCTTATATTGATTTATGAATGAGTTCAGTTGGAGTAGAAATTCCATTAATATAGGAGTTAATCACGGGTCTTTATGTGTTCAGTTCACAGCCATGGCTACAATTCATTTTGGCGGTCAGCAAGCTATGGCCTGCGGGCCAAATTCTGAACCATAATTTAAGAAAAGAAAAGAGAAATACGAGTGATAGATATAACGCCATTATTAAAGTTTATTACACCATGGGAAAAAGAATTTTGCATTGAAAAAAATACTCTTAACTGTAATAAAATTATGAGATAAATTCACACGTTTGTTTCTTATATCTATATTACTTTGGTGATTACTAGGGCTAGGACAACAGCATATTCTTTTCATTGTTTTGACTCCCGAGTGTGTATCCGTTGATAGCTTATATGCTTTTATATAGAGTGATGTGGTTCTCGGTTGATTAACTATGTCAGATATATACTCAAGAGTCAAAACAATGATAAGAATATTCTGTTGTTATAGCCCTAGTGATTACGTATTGAATTTTTATTATCTATCCCTCCC
Organism: Euprymna scolopes; assembly: GCF_053919585.1. Lineage (NCBI taxonomy): Eukaryota > Metazoa > Mollusca > Cephalopoda > Sepiida > Sepiolidae > Euprymna > Euprymna scolopes. The sequence goes on along the minus strand of NC_136490.1, from coordinate 39,865,478 downwards.
TGTCTCTCTCTCTCTAATTTTTTTTTTTTTTTTTTTTTTTAATCAAAATAGTTTATATATTAAAATTCGGTACTGTTCATATACTAATAATATCAAAGTCAATATTAATTGACACAATTAAGTTTCATGATAATCGGTTTTCATAATTGAGCATAATAATGTATATTGTATAATATTTTTGCAAAAATCAAAACAACAATATATATATATATATATATATATATATATATATCCAGTAGCTTTCACCCTAGGCAGGTTAAACCAATTTACCGCAAAGGAAGCTAACAAATGTAAGGTGGTAGTGTAGTAGTCGTTAATGGTGTAAATTGGGTAGAATTTGGCTTATTTATGTGGACGGCTCAACAAGAATTTGTTTACATTGAACTTGAAGGCTACCATATTGTAGACCTTCAGGAAGTAGGCTTATGGAACTGTTGCACAGGCAGGCAGTTCTAGGAAAGAAGCTTTGTTTATGGAATCTGCCTTTAGATTTAGTATACAGACGTATATAGAGTTTGTAAACTAGATGCCAATAGTAAAAAAAAAAAAAAAAATTATTTTTTTAAATACTCATGGAGACATTAATAATATTCAAAAGTCATTAAACAACATAATGAGAAGGGTCGAAAGAAATAAAGAGATGGGTTACTTGTTCAATTAATTATTAATTATGGCTGATTAGAACAATTAAATCAATTTTTTTTCAAACACAACTCAATCTCAGAACTAAAGCATATTTTAGCATGTATTTTATAATAATGTATGTGGGGGAAAAAAAAGCTTACAAAAGCAAACATTGATTAATTCACATTTAGTATAATAAAAAAAAAAAGATTAAAAATAGATATAGATTTTTTTTTTCTATTTACAAACTTGTATGTAAATATTTTATGTATGTAAATTACAAAGAAATTGAACGCTTTAGTATTGAAAAACTTATGGTTTTCAGATTTAAAACTAGCAGGCCGCCTAGCATTGCCCGGTCACAAGATAGACTTAAATATGATATTTCAATTCATGCAGATTATATGTTTATTATTATAGAGACAATTCTCTATCGATTATTATATTAAATCTAATATATATGGTAGTGAGATCAAAACTAATATATATATGACTTCATTTCTATCAGCTAGAATCGAAATCAAAACATACATCTCTCCACTCCATTGGATATCGCCAGTATTAAATAATCCTTATACACTATGAAATTGAATTTATGAATGAAAACTAAGGAGGACAGATATAACACATTATAAATGTTTGGAATCAAGTCTCTTCTTGCTGTTATTTCAGATCATTTGAAACCACAGCAGCAAGTTTTAGTCTCCCCTTCATCAAGGCCAGAGGTTTTGGGGAAATATCAGATATTTTGTAATTCATATGTAAAACTGGGAAAACAGATGACTACGATTGAAGCATTTTATGGTTGTAAAAAAATTGCCAAAAATAGGTTCTGGACGATGAATGATCTCCTTAATGTGCGACCATAGCCCACTACACAATTCAGGTCATTATCTTTTCAACGAGCTTTCATTTGTTAAATTCTGATCAATAAATAGTCACTGAGATTTGGAACTTATAAAATTGCCAAAAAAGATGGTATATCTATATCTGGATGTATCTATACTGGTAGCCAAATTGAATATTGAAAGTCTCGTAGCTTTAATTCTATGGGACAAAATTACATGAAAGTTTGCAAGCTTTTTGAAAATTATATTATTATTCTTTAATTAAAATTTTATGACAATTGGTAAAAAAAGAACCTATATTTTCAAACCAATAAAATATGCTGAAATTTGCCTACATTTGTATATATAGTGTCTTGCAGGCCAGCTTCAGTTTTGCCACTTCGGTTGTCTCCCCTGTGGCCTTGCCTGGCCACTAATTTATATATATTATATATATATAAATTCACCTGTCATCCCTTTTTTTTGATGGAATCACCTGATTGTTGGAGAAAAGATGCAAGCAAGCAAGGTCTACAGAGTTGTATAATTATATAGATGTTCGGATTATTTTTTAGTAAGTAGTTTATACAATAAGAATTAAAATGTCCTTTTCTATTTTTTTTTAAATGTTATCAAACGTTTTTTTTTTTTTGTTTTTTTCATCTCGAGTGACAGAAAGTAGAAATGTGCAAATTCATGAAGACTCTGTATCTGACTAAAATATTTATACAAATAAATGCAGATGCATTTATTTAAAGGTTTTGTTTTTTTCTATTAGTGTTGCCGAGTACTTTAACTGACAGCTTATGGATCCAATTTTGTGTTAAGACTTCATATCTATGAAGATCTTATCTTGGTAATGAATTGATGCTATTGTCGGCTAATAATGTTCCTTCAGTATGACTATTGGGAAATTAATTGCTTTTGCTTCCGCATACATGCGTACACAATGGCTGGCTACTTGATAGATAAATATGACCATCACTGAATACATTAAGTGCCATTATTTCCCGGTGTAAAGGTTTTAAAATTGAATATACTTTGCACAAGGCCACAACACGTTTCACCAGCAATACTAATAAACACAGAGACATGCAAAGTGCAATGGATGCGCGGTTCTGAATTTTTGATTATTTGTATTAATTGGATTCTTCGAACTACTGTTATCTTGAGTGTTATTTTTATAACATTTCCGTCAATGTAACTTCCAACCATCAGATGTATTCTGTTGAACTAGGGAACCATTAATTATAAACCATATATATATATATATATATATATATTTATTTATATAAAATGGCTTAAGAAATTCCAACGAAAGAAAGATGTATATCTTAAATAAGGGGGTGGTCACCAACAATGTGTATTTTTTAACATTATTTTATTATTCCATGTCTTGGTTTTTCATTGAAAATTATGTTTAGATCATTGTAATAATAAAAACATTATTACAATGATCTAAACATAATTCTCAATGAAAAACTAAGACACGGAATAATAAAATAATGTTAAAAAATACACATTGTTAGTGTCCAAAAAGTCACTGAAGGGTTTTGAACTTAAATAAATTCTTTATTTTTTATATCTTTCTGTAATTTTAACACGATCTGACTAAGACATGGGGAAATTTTAAAAAAAGAATGCAAAATTCAAACAATCTTTATTTATGAAAAATAATGTCTTTTTAAATGTTGGCTTCGCATATTATCTCTTGCTATGGCAATGTCAAATGGCCACGATGTTCCCCAGACTTAATTAGCCCTGACTTTTTATTGTGGGGATATTTTAAAGAAAGAGTCTATGTTAACAAACCCTAAACCCTGCAAGAATTGAATTGAAAACATCAGGAACGAAATAAGGGAGTAAAATCGCAATTCAGAGATTCTACAATCTATCATGAATAATGTTTTGGAAAGAGCACAAATATGCAAAGCTGAAAACGGGCAACATTTAAAAGACATTATTTTTCATAAATAAAGATTATTTAAATTTTACATTTTATTTCTTAAATTTCCCAATGTTTTAGATTGTGTTAAAATTACAGATATCATAAAAAATAAAGAATCTATTTAAGTTCAAAACCCTGTGTGTATATATATACTAGCAGTTCAACCCGGCTTTGCTCAGGCCCTATGTACTGTTCATAACGTTATGTGCATATGTGTATATATATATATATATATATATATATATATATATATATATATATTAAAGAGTTTGACTCCTGTTCAGGTAACCTACATCTAAAATTTCAAGTGTTTAGACCCAAAATTGACAGGAGTTTAGTAGAGTCTGCAAAGGTCAACTCTTTCAACTTTGACCTCTTGGCAGCCAAATTTTCGCCCCAAAACTGATTAAAAAGCACTGCATGTCTGAATATCCTTTATGTAAAATTTCAAATGTTTAGACCCAAAACTGGCTGAATAGTTTGCTAGACACTGCAAAGGTCAAATCTTTTGAACATTAACCTCTTGGCAGCCAAATTTTCGGCTAAAAGCCAATTAAAAAGCTTGCCCTATGTTTGAATACACTTTATGTAAAATTTCAAATGTTTAGACCAAAAATTAGCTGAGTAATTTGGTAAAGACCGCAGTGGTCAAATTTTTTAAAACTTTGACCCCAATTTTGATCCTTTAACATTTATTGTTTTGGGCTCAATCAAATAAAAAAGTTTGATTCATGTCCTACATCTAAAATTTCAAGTGTTTAGACCCTAAATTGTCGGAGGAGTTGGATAGAGTTTTCAAAGGTTAAATCATTGAACTTTGACCGCTTGATAGCCAAATTTCTGTCCGAAAACGAATTAAAAAGCTTTTCCTAAATCTCAATACCTCTGTCAAATCTTGAGTCTGTAGACTGAAAATTGACAGAGTAGTTTAGTAGGGAAATGTATACACGCACACAGACAATTGCACTTATATATATACTAGCAAAAGTACCCGTCGTTGACGGGGTTCAAAAACAACCTACAGAAAATGGACTCTGATTTATGAAAGTATGATAGGTTATGAAAAGGAAGGGTTGTAAAGAGATAGCTTCGAATTTGGGGGTATCAAAACCAAAACAAAATATGATGAAAGTAAAAATAAAATAGATAAACCCCATAATTTATTATACCATACCTGTTCACGCTGAAACACTTATCACAATATTCTGTGAATCTATATTAAAAAACCTTGTTAAAATTTGTGACATATTTCCATTCTATGGAGGTCGGGCGCGAACAAACACCCCATAATTTTATTATACCATATTCTTCAAACTGAAACATGATTATCAAAGTATACTTATACAGATAGATATGAAAAGTCTTTATTAAAGTTTGTGCCTATTTCCATTCTATGGAGGCCAGGCGCGAACACAGACCCCACAATTTTATTATACCATCCCTATTTAAGTTGAAACATACTTATCAAAGTATTCTTATGTACATCTATATCAAAAACACTTGTAAACGTTTTTTTTTTTTTTTTTTAATTTTTAAATTTTTTATTTCCATACTTTGTGGACCAGGCATGAACGCAGACCCCACAATATCTGACATAGTTAATCAACCGAGAACCACATCACTCTATATAAAAGCATATAAGATACCAACGGATACACACTCGGGAGTCAAAACAATGAAATAATATGCTGTTGTCCTAGCCCTAGTTATCACCAAAGTAATATAGATATAAGAAACAAACGTGTGAATTCATCTCATAATTTTATTACAGTTAAAAGTATTTTTTTTTTCAATGCAAAATTCTTTTTCCCATGGTGTAATAAACTTTAATAATGGCGTTATATCTATCACTCGTATTTCTCTTTTCTTTTCTTAAATTATGGTTCAGAATTTGGCCCGCAGGCCATAGCTTGCTGACCGCCAAAATGAATTGTAGCCATGGCTGTGAACTGAACACCGTTCTGCCAGATCAAACATACCCATTCCTGTGTCTCGATACACTTATCATATATAATCAGTTTTTTAAAATAGTCAACCATGTAGGCGCCTATTCGTGACCAGACACACACTCAGACATTCAGCTTTATATTATACAGGGTGGCCGAAAAGTCCCAGGACACTGAAGCCCCGACTTGACCACTCCAGACAACTCATTATGGGGTTTAATTAAAGGTCAAGTTTCTGGTATTAGATACGAAACCATTGATCAGCTAAAGCATGCGATTATTGCAGCTTTTGCTAGCGTATGAAGGAATTCTCTAAAAAAATGGCACAAAGAACCTGGAGGCGAATGGAATTGTGCAAGAACAACGAGGGCCAACATACTAATCCCCTAGACCACTAAATTACTCTAGTTGTTTTCTGCTTTGTTTCTAATAAAGTTCTCTTTTTTTGTTGAATATATATATGTTTTCTGTGTGTTTCATTAAAAAATATTGTGTTTTATTAAAAATACATGTATAGTGTCCTGGGACTTTTCAGCCACCCTGTAGATATAGTGATATATAATAATAAGTAGTAAGATGGTGCATCTAAAAAGGCTCAAAATTCATACAAGAATTATCCGCAAGGACTCTGGGCATAGTTGATAAAGTGCTTGGTAACATTCAGTTGTAAGGTTAACTTCTTCTGGGATTGAAGGTTCAATCCTCCAAATACAACTGCCAAATTGATGAAACAAGAGCATGCTACCTCTGTGGATTAAATAAAGGGTTTTGTTCAAAATTTCATGCAGATTTCCAGAGTTCAACAGAATACACCTGGCGAAGATCAGAGATTAGATCAACAGATACGCTGTAAAAATAAATCGCAAGAAAGGAACAGTAGTCTGAAAAAATCGAAATAATATGTGCAATATATATGTGGTTCATTAGATCAGTAATTTATATAATAGTTAATTTTCTCTCTCTCCAAGGGGGATGCCTTAACAATTTTATACCATTAAAATAATTTATATTTATTCTTCATCGTCATCAGCAGTAGCATCCCTGTTCTTTAACAGCATTGACGACTATGGCTCTCTAATGCGAGCGGCTATCCATAGCCCGAAACAGCTCAACTTTTGACACTAATCCCATCCAATCGATCAAGTTGTTCATTAAAGTGCATCTTGGTCAACCCTGCTTTTTCTATCCTCACATTCTACCAGTCAATATCAGATGTTCTATGCCTCTTTGACAGCAAATAAGTCCTAAGAACATGATTTGTCTTTTCATGATAGTTTCCATCAGCATTCCTTTAGTGCATCCAGATCTAGTTCATGTTTCCTTGTTAGAAATGCGATCATTCCAAACGACCCCTAACATTTGTATCACAAAGCAAATTTCTGCGCTATTAATGCGTTTCTGCATTTTGGTGCAGAAAATCCAGCTTTCGCAACCATATAACGAGACAGACCAAACATACGTCTTAAGAATGCATCGTCTACTCTTGAGCGTGGTGGTATTGAGTTGAGTTTGATAAATGCTTGTTTACTCTGAGCTATATGTGTCCTACTACGATCATCCTGTAGATGTAATCCATGATTCAAGGTAACTAAATTTATCCACCTGAATAACTAACGCGGCTCCAATTGTTAAATCACACATAGGTATGACTTCTTTTCTAGATATCACTATACTATAATTTTTTTTTTTTTTTTTTTTTTTTTTGCATTCAGGTTTAAACCAAACTCTCATTTATTACTATTTCTAGAAGCTTCTGGAGATCTTCTTTAGATGTTGCAAGAAGAACAGTATCTTCCACATAACGTAAATTACTTAGTTGGTGTCCACCCACAGATATCCCAGTACAGCTATCTAGATAGAGGAAACAAAGAAAATAAGTCAGCAATATTACGCACCCTTGTCTTACTCCTCTTTGGATCTTTGCCCAATCGCTTAGCTCATCATCTATTCTAACTGCAGCTGTTTGGTGCCTCTATAAATTTTGTAATATTTGCAGATTTTTTCCATCAATATCCAGTGATTGTAGAAAACACAGATACAGGGTGGGGGAATAAATACGGTTACAAAATAATACTCAGAGTTATCCCAACAAAATAATTCATTACAAAACCCAATTACAGAAAATGATTATAATAAATACTGAAGGAACAATATGGCGTAAGTATTTTTCAAATGTTTCCCTTGAGTCTTTACTACACTGTTAAGTCTTTTAGGGAATTCATCTATAGCGGCATGCACAATATCTAAGGATATTTTCTCCCAGCATTTGTTCAATTCTATCTTTTTTTTTTTTTTACAAGTAGAGCAGGCTTCACTGTCCAGGATTGACCACAAAGAATAATCAAGGGCATTAAGATCAGGTAATGAGAGAGGCCATTCTTCTTTGGTGATTCAGGACGGACAGTTTTCTTTACACCACTGCTGTATTACATGAGCGGTGTGGTTTGTCACACCATTTTGTTGGAGAGTCAAAACTTCATAACCGTACACAGAATTACACAACAGGGTCAGTGCACCTTCAAGAATGTCCTCAATGTAACATTTTTTGTTAATCTTGACCCTTTGAGGGAGAAAAACAAATGGAGATTTCCCTCTCTCAGAAATGGTTGCTCAGACCATCACTGATGCTGGTTTCTGCATTCTGAAAACCTTTTCTGCTTTATCAGATATTTCTGCACGACTTCTCGCAATGTCTCTATCATTTTGATGATGAGGACTGTGGAAGTGAGAATAACTTTTCATCCCTGAAGATGATGTTATTGAACGTGCCTTCTTACATACCGTTTTACAAGAGTCGACTTCTGATGAGTAACTTTGCAATTGTGGGTGCAGAGAGAAGCTCTCGCTTTTCAAGTGTACAGGATGACATTTGTAGGTCACTTTGACATATTCTTCGCATACTCCTCAACAACGTTTGTGCTTTCTTTTCCATGGATCTTCTTGGATTTCGCCTGACCTTTTCCCTAACATTTTTTATGTTCAAGTGTTCTTGAGGTGTGGTGACGACTTGATTGTTTATCTTTGATCGAGGAAATTTCCAGGTAACGATCAATCTTCTTTTTTATAAACATTTTGTTGATTTTGAGGTTTTTTTCTTAACTTGAATGTTTTTGGTGGACGAAAGCGCTTCTCGTGTTGCTCTATGATGAATCATCTTTTCAATTAAACAGACATTGTTAAAAATTAGTATCTTTTGTTTCTGAAAAATAAGAAATCATATATCATATAATGACAATAAAATAAATTTATTTTAATATTATCATAAAACATAGTTCCGAAGTTTTGTAACAGGACTTATGTCTCACCCTGTAAAAATCTTGTTGGTTCTCTATTGACCATTCCGTGAGTTGTTTTAAAATAAACGTGGCATTTCTTGTTCCTTTATCTTTTACAAAGCTACACTGAACATCCGAGATTTCAGGTGTTATAGATCTTATAGATTTATTAGAAGACTAGAAAAATACCCATCTCAGAATGGGTAAAAGTTTTGTATCACTTTTGTGTCCCTTAACAAAGATTAAATATTAACATATAATGCTACTAAACCTTATGTCTAGAATCCTAATTTTCATCAGAATCAAATTAGATGATTTTGATTCTAGAAAATATTTTAAAAAATTAAAGAGATCTTAAGATATTAAAATTTAAGGAATCTTAATTAATGTTTAATGACTAGTGCTATGACAACAGAATATTCTGATCATTGTTTGGACTTTTGAGTATATATTAGACACAGTTAATCAACTGAGAACCATGTCACTCTATATAAAAGCATATAAGATATCCACGGATACACACTCGAGAGTCAAAATAATGAAAGACATATGCTGTTGTCCCAGCCCTACTAATGACTATGGATCAAATGTAATGCAAATCTGAAATATTTGAATTTTCAAATCATAGGTTGTGCACATATTATGTCCCTTAAAAAATATCTTTAAAATACCTAAAAGAAACTGAAATTTGGGGAATATTTATTAATGGATGTCTAAAATTTCACATAAATCCCAGATATATGAATTTTAATTTTTATCAAAAGGAAAGTCACTTAGTTTAAACAAAAAAAAAATACTTATGTAATGTCATTAATTTTATAGTATGATGTTAATTTCTTTACATTTATAAAATGTGTACTAAGTTTTAAAAAAAATCCATTAGACTTTTATAAGAGATTTGAATTAGGGTATGACAAGTGCAAAAAATTAAAAATCAAGCATCTTAGTGAATGTAAAAATGTAAAATATTTAATTTTCAGTGTTTTGACAATTTGACATTGTAAAAAATACTGCCTTAATAATGTGTAGTCTACCTATTTCTTTTTTTTGTCAACCAATTATGTTTTGATTTATGTACAAACTCCAAAAACACTATGCCTTTTTAATAGTATGTAAATATATTTTAATCAATTCATTTAAATAACTGCAAAGAATCTCATATGTATGTATCACATATGGCATATTGTATTATCCCACTCAAAAAACTGATGCCCAATTCATGCAAGATGATACAAAAGCCGTCTGAAGTATTCCATACGTTTCTGTGGTATTTTTTCCAAGTTTAAAACAGAATTTTATTGCATATCATTCTTCTAAAGTGTCCTCCTGTCCAAATTGCATTTTTGAAATTCACCAGCTATGACAATCAGGTGCATTCCAATTTCTGTTGCAGCTGTTCATTTGAACCTGAAATCATAAAATTTAGTCATCTCATAAGATGTATAGCAATAACATTCTTAATTTAAAGAGTCTACGACAATTTTAAATGTTTGTACAAGAATAGTCTGGAAACTTATTGAAGGCACCTCGTATGCACTGAATTTGTAATGTTAAAATCAACATATACAACAAAATAGTGAAAGAAAAGTATTTAAAAATGTTTTGTAAAGCAGTGTTCTTTATTAAATGCGTCTGTTAATAGTGTTCTTTGGAAATGAGAAGTTGTCCATGTGTAATTGCGGAAGAGTTTTGTCATCACAGGTAGAAATAAATTTCATTAGGAACACTTAGATTTGAACAATGGCCTTCACATTCTGCAACATTTAACATTTTGAAAAAATTCTCTTTAAAATAGATTAATTTTATCTGAGAACATTTGGTCTTCACTCATCATTGACGAAGTGTAAAGTATAATGTCTGATTTTATTTTTTTTTTTTTTTTTATAAATGAATACAAGCCATTTTTATGTCTCATTTCAACTGATAAAAACTTCATGATTGCATTGTGTATAAAGAATACATTAAACTTAACAAATCTCTTGAGATTTATAACAAATTCTGTTCTAATGGCACGTACAAAAAATTATGGGGAAAAACTCAACTTCATTCTCTTTTTTTTTCTTTTTTTTTTTTTTGGGTCTCCCGATTTATCAGAGAGGGACCTATGTTTTCAGTGGCGTCCGTGTGTCTGTGCGTCCGTTAGTCCAGACGATTGCCAGATAACCGTCCATTAGTTTTTCCTGAAATTTTGCCAAAAATTGTATTTCATTAAATAGATGTGCACAGTAAAAAAAAAAAAAATTTTGTGAAAATTCCCATTGCATCCCCAGGGGCTGAAAGGGTGTAAAAAATAGTCAAAATTGACACGTTTTTCCTTATAACATTTGATCCATCCATTAGACTTTTCTGAAACTTGGCCAAAATGTGGAGCTCATTGTTCTTAATATAAATCCAGTATTGGTGACCCTGGAAAAATTCTGGTTCGCGTCTCCAGGGACTTTTAGTGCTAAAGAAGTCTCTTTTTGTGACTCTTTTTTCATATTCCTCAACAAAAACTTTATATTTCTGACTATATGGTGGATTTTCACAATAGTCAACTCAAATATACATGTGTTGAGGCCTGAAACTGCAGTTATCCATTTACACTGGGATTTGGCGTCCCCAGGGTCTCAAAAGAGGTTAAAAATGTCCCAAAATGGCCAAAAATGACACTTTTTGCCCCATAGCATTTGATCCATCCATTAGATTTTCCTGAAACTTGGCCAAAATGTGGAGACAATTGTTCGTAATATAAATTCAGTATGGGTGACCCTGGCAAAATTCTGGTTTGCATCCCTCTGGGGTTTTTAGGGTTAAAAAAACATGCCTTTTTGGAGCTCTTTTTTCATATTACTAAAAAACTTGATACGTATGTCAATATAGTAATTTTCCATGATGCTAAATTCAAATATACATGTCTTAAGGCGTGAAACTACACCGTTTTTCCATTTTCACTGGGATTCGGCGTTCCCAGGAGGTCAAAAGGTCTCACAAATGCCCCAAATTGGAAAAAATAACACTTTTTACTCCATAATTTTTGCCCCATCCATTAGATTTTTCTGAAACTTGGCGAAAATGTGAAGGCAACGTTGGCCCTTCACACTTCTCATAGTCATCATTTCTTCACTATTTTTTGTGGCGTCATCTCACATGCAGCACCAGAGACGGACCATACACACACACGGCTTGTTAATTAAAATTTACCCCAAACCAAGCAAATTGTCATTTGAGACCTACTGTGCATTTAAGAGCTATTCCTACAGGAACACTCTAAGTAAGGAGTTGGGCTTCAAGATGTCTATTAACATTACACTTAAACTTCTGCATGATAGTAAAGTCGTAGAAGCAGGATACAGGGAGGGAATTCCAAAGTCTAGCAGTTTGAGGGAAGAAACTTTCAGAGTAGCAAGCTGTTTGGTATCGGGGGACCTCTACAGTGAAGGTGTGAGATTTTGCTGCTTGTTGGGATAGTTGAGGGTATCTACGACAAGAGAACACAAGTGCTGCACATTCATCGGAACATATTCCATTAACGTACTTGTAAAACATGCACATAGATGCAGCATTGCAGTGAAGGAACAGGTGTTGGAGCTATTAGGTTGAAGCCTCTTTTTTGGACTCTGTTCAATAGAGAGACTGGAGTTGAAGTATTGGCCCATATGTGCAACAATATTCCATGCATGAGTGAATAGTGGCTTTGTAGAGATATAGGATACTGTTAGGTATAAGTATTTTTCTAGTGCAGTAGAGGGAGACCACCTTATTTGCAGCAGTTTTGATATTAGAGGACAGATACAATGGTGGCTCTTTTCTTGTTAAAAATTGAAGTCAAGTTTTATCTCCAGTATTTTTTTTCCTATCTTATTGTTGGGAATATTATACTTTCATTGATAACGTTTTCATTTTTTTCCCCGTGACTCTGAGGTCCAAGAATTCAACTTAACATCTTTGAGTTCTTTTTAACTGATGTGCAATTAAGCCTGTGCTCCTGACTGAATGACTTACCCCAAATACATGTGTCATGGTTCTTCTTCATGCAAATTAGTTAACTTTGTGACTGTTATCACTAGAATGAGGACAACAGCATATTCTTTTCACTGTTTTGACTCGAGTGTGTATCAATTTATATCTTATATGCTTTTACATAGACTGATGTGGTTCTCGGTTAATTAACTGTGTCGGATATATACTCGAGAGTCGAAACAATGAAATGAATATGCTGTTGTCATAGCCCTAGTTATCACATATATATAAGCCGTATATAAAAAAGATGGCGTGTCTATTGTGTAAAGTTAAATTAAGGCATTTTGATTTTTGGAGTGCGAGAAATGGGCCCAACTTTCGTGTCTATTTATTTACACTAAGAACAAATAATCGTTTTAACTTTTGGCCATTAAATGATTGGTACTTATGCAAAATAAGGACCACTCTAAACAATCTGCTTAATATTGTAATATGAAATTTTAAATTTATTTGGGGACAATATAAGAGTAAAAATATTTAAGCTCTTGGTGATGGTCAAACTCACAATTTTTGTAAGTATGGCATGTTAAGCGATTTAGGCAATGACAACAGTATTAACTATTTAACCCAAAGCATGTAACTGCTTTTTAGCTAGAATTCTTCCCCCCCCCCCATCTTATTTTACTTTACCTCACCCCTCTCTTTACAATTGAATGTGGATCTGCTGGGGAATCTCGAAAATTGTCTGTTATTAAATTTCTTCCAGGTGTTGTGGGTGATAATGGAAGGATTCCTGAGTGTGAGGATAAAAGCTCTTTCTTTATTATTAATTAGTACTAATCAAAAATAAAATTTCAACCAAGATTAAATATTAAAATCAATCAAATTTTTTTTTTTTTTTTTTTTTTTTTAGAACATAAAGCAGTATTTGTCTTATATGACTGATAGAACAGATTTAATTATCTACTTTTAATTAAGAAATTTATTATCGTCAATGAAATTGTGGAACAAAAACTCTTTACCTCTTATATAAGAAGATAGATGTTATAAATTATTTTTTGCAAGCATGAATATTCAGCTTTCTGCTGTATACATCTCCAGAAGTTTATTTATTCTAGTGATTCATTCAATTTAGTTCATATCTGCCATAGCTAGCTTGATGGTTGTCCTTTTTTACTAGATTGCTTTTTGTTTATTTTGTCATGCAAGAGCAACATTGCATCATTCTAAAACAATGCGGTTCTGTTTGTAGATATTGGATTTAGAAGTTAATGTCACATATTGGTTATTCTGGAAGATTTTGAGATGAGTCACAAAAGCCATCTAAATTATGGATTTCATTAAAAAAAAAAAAAAATTATCCTATGATGGAGATTTGTGTTTATAATCCAAACCTAAAATATATTTTTTAAAGAAATAGGATTATTAAATGACATCAGTCAGTAGAGTTAATTAAAATGTACATATATACAATATATATATATACGAGTTGAATATTATTTTTCTTTATTAATTTAAACCAAAGGTAAAATTGTTTGAATAGGAGCAGCTTGGTCACCTCTTTGAAAACATTATTTTAAAAGGTTAATTTGAAAATTTTAGAAAATTAAATAATTTTATATAATTTTTTATTAAATGAATAAAATCATTTTTTTTTTTTTTCTGAGACTTTCAGTGTAAGACAGTTGTTTTTCTCTTCATTTTGCTGGTGGTATTAACCTTGAGAGTATGCCCCCTCTTGTGCAAGGAGAAACGTGTATATCTAATGTTATCGAAAATTGTCATAAAGTTTGAACAATGCATTTTTGTGATTGACGTAAATTTTGAATAGAAGAGAAGTTGGTCACATTTTGAAAACATTTCATAATATGAAAACTTTAGAATACCAAATAATGTAATGATTTTAAGAGGAATAAAAATGCTTTCTTTGAAAAGGGTATTTTATACTGAAAGTTCGCACTTTTCTCAATCACTAGACCTTGGATTTTTTTTTTTTTTTTTAATTTTGCACAAACATTAGTCATGGTGAAAGTAAATTTTTCACTTATGGAGAGTAACCTTGCATGCTCAGCTTGTTACAAGAATGTTTAATAAAAAAAAAGAATTAAAAAAAATCAAATTATTATACTAAAACTGAGTTAATCTAGGTTTGTTTGTCTAAGGCTTCTTTTTAATTACATTTTGATTCCACTGAATACATTATCAACTATTTCCCAGTTTCAGGATTGAGTTATGCTTAAAAAAAAAATCTTCAAAATTGTTCTAATTAACTGCAAGTTGAAAATTAACAATTAACCCGCTAAATGATCCATCTTTTGCAGAATTCGTCTTTATCACTCTATGATTGTATGTTGTTTGACTCCCTCCCCTCTCTCATTTTTATTTTATTCCCTGTCTATCACTCTCACTTTAATCTTTCTCTCTCTTTCTCTCTCTCTGTTTATCAACAGTTAAGATAATAAAGAAAAGAAAGAATAGAAACATTGGAATAGTCCATTGAAACAAATGGAAATATCACCACAAATAATTATATTATTTAACCCATAGCTATAGGGAGAGAGAGAGAAGACATAGCAAACAGCGATATAAAAAGAATAACAAATTATATGAAAAATGTGTAAGACAATGGAGATGGTTAAAAAGTTAAATGTGAAAAAAAAAAGAAGGTATATTTGAATGTCAAAGCTATAGACTTTGTAGAGAAGTTTTGTTACCTTGGTGACAGCATCTGAGTACAGGATCGAGCAGATGCTGGTGTGATTGCAACAGTCAGGATGGATGGAGTAAATTGATGGAACGTCTGCCTTTACTAGGCGGCAGAACATGGCCACTGTCAACCAAGAGAAGAGTCTATCAGGCATGTATATGCAGTGTGATGATGTATGGAAGTGAAACCTTGACAGTGAGGGCTGAGGACATGCGTTGCATGGAGAGAAATGCAATGATGAATGTTAAAGATAGGTTTAGTTCTGACGACCTCAGAGGAAGATTAAATTTGAACAGTATAGGGAGATGTGTTGAGAACTTTGATGGTATGGCCATGTTGAAAGAATGGATGAAAGTTCTTGGGCTAACAGATGTAGAACAGTTAAATCCAAGGTAGCTGATCAGCGGCTTGGTTCCCACCAGTTTTGGCAAATAACAAATAGGATCCTGAACAGAAGTGTGCGTTCTATCCCAACCATTATCAATGGACCAGAGGTTATCTCGTCAGCGTCAGACAAGGCCAAACTATTTGCAAAGAACTTTGCAGCTAATTCTACCCTATGCGACGAAGGCCATCAACTCCCCATATTTCCTCCTATAACACAGAACAAGCTAGGTAATATACAAATATCCGTGCATGAGGTCGCCAAGCTAATAAAAAACCTAGATTCCAGTAAAGCAACTGGCCCTGATGGCATCCCAATTATAGTGTTAAAAAAGCTTCAACCAGAACTTGCTCCCATACTTACGAAACTATTTAAGCGCTGCCTTAAGGAGAAGTGCTTTCCGACCCCCTGGAAGACCTCATCAGTTTGCCCTGTATTTAAGAATTCAGGTGATAAGTCATCTCCCTCTCAATACAGACCAATAAGTCTTCTCTGTGTTATGAGTAAGTTACTGGAATCAATATTAAATAGAGAAATAGTCAACCACCTCAACAGAAACAACCTTCTTAGTGACACACAATATGGTTTCCGCTCTGCAAGATCTACCGCAGATGTGCTGACGGTTATATCCCACAGGATTAGTGAATCTCTTGACAAAGGCTTCCTTTCTAGGGCAATTGCTCTTGACATATCAAAGGCCTTTGACAAAGTATGGCATAAGGGTCTACTTCACAAGATTTCCAGCTACGGTATAACTGGAAATGTTTTCTCAATCATTAAATCATTTCTCTCCGATAGGCTCATAAGAGTAGTGGTAGATGGACAAAAATCGGAGGCCTGCAATATAAATGCTGGAGTCCCTCAGAGGTCAATCCTCGGCCCAACTCTCTTCCTGATCTACATCAATGACCTCCCTAAACACATACTTAAATCATTCGTTGACATCTATGCTGATGACACGACCATCTACGGCAACACATCAAAGGCTGTAAATGACGAAGTTCTCTCGGATTCTCTCTCCTCTGATCTCGAGCGCGTGGTTCAGTGGGGGAAGATGTGGCTAGTTACCTTTAATGCATCTAAAACCAAAAAAAAAAAAAAAAAAAGTGGGGAAAATTAATGACAGTGGTTTCAGCTAGACGGGTGTTTATCGTGAAAGATTGGATCCCACTATCTTCCCAACGGCCTTGGCAACAGACTTGATGTACGTGTTCCATTTCAGATCAGGAGTAAAGATCAAACTCAGAAGCTTGTCAAAACATGGAGCCTCCTCAAGACGAGAGCCATCCATTTCAATTGATGCCAGATGGGGATCAGAGCGTTGATGATGTAAAGATAGGAGCTTGGTTTTAGATACATTAAAAGTAACCAGCTACCTCTTCCCCCACTGTACCATGCACTCAAGATCAGAGGAGAGAGAATCAGAGAGAACTTTGTCATTTACGGCCTTTGATGTGTTACCATAGATGGTCGTGTCATTAGCATAGCTGTCAACGAATGATTTAAGTATGTGTTTTGAGAGATCATTGATGTAGATCAGGAAGAGAGTTGGGCCCAAGATGGCCCCCTGAGGGACTTCAGCATTAATATTGATGGCCTCTAATTTCTGCCCGTTAACCACTACTCTTATGAGCCTATCAGAGAGAAATGATTTAATAATTGAGAAATCATTTCTAGTTATACCATAGCTGGAAATCTTGTGAAGTAGGCCCTTATGCCATACCTTATCGAAAGGAAGCCTTTGTCGAGAGATTCACTAATCCTATGAGATATAACCGTCAGCGCATCTGCTATTGATCTAGCAGAACGGAAACCATATTGCATGTCACTAAGAAAGTTATTTCTGCTGAGAGGGTTGACTACTTCTCTATTTAATATGGATTCCAGCAGCTTACTCATGACACACAGGAGACTTATTGGTCTGTACTGAGAGGGAGATGACTTATCACCTGAATTCTTAAATACAGGACATACTGATGAGGTTTTCCAAGGTGTTGGAAAGGGTGTTGGATGAGTAAAATAGAGAAAAAAAATTATTCATTCTCTGTGGGAGTGGGGGGGGGGGTCAACTAGCTAGGTTTTATCGGAGGGATCGTTTTTTTTATGTTGTAATTTGGAAAGAAAATGCTGACTTATTGCTCGAGAAGTTGATTATATAAAGGAGAGTTGTTTCTCTTGGTGTTTCATTTTACTTCAGTCAAAGTTCTCAGAAAGCAAGGGGCCCCCTTCATGCGGCCAACACTTGATCTTTTTATATGAGACACATAGATATTCAAATATTTCATTAAAGTTCTCTTTTACTTCTTAAAACACCGAGTTAGTAAAGAAGTTGAGAACATAATTTTCCTCTCCCCAGTTGACCATTTTAAAATGCTATATAGTATATTTTTCTTTTTGGTCTCTTGGTCTTATTAGATTCCATTACATCTAGTGTGGTGGAGTATCCAGCTTCATGCTGTTACTTAAGGTAATATCAGTTGGAGAAGATGCATCATTCCTTGTAAATGTGGGTCGGCCATATTGAAGAGATCTTATTTAGACTTTGAATACTATGTGATCTTGAGTATTTAGTCAGGGTTTACTTGTAGTAAAAAGTATTCTCATGCCAGGTAGTCTTGATAAACCCTTGTACAGAGAAACCTTAGACACTCTCTTC
Organism: Euprymna scolopes; assembly: GCF_053919585.1. Classification (NCBI taxonomy): domain Eukaryota; kingdom Metazoa; phylum Mollusca; class Cephalopoda; order Sepiida; family Sepiolidae; genus Euprymna; species Euprymna scolopes. Next base: position 39,847,168 of record NC_136490.1, on the reverse strand, counting down.
GAGTGTCTAGTAGGTGTGTGTGTGTGTGTGTGTGTGTGTGTGTCTAACTAAAGAGGAATAGACTGAGTGAAGGAGAAAGAAGAGTCGGGTAAGATAGAGAAATGAACAGAAAGAGATGGAGAGATACAAAGTTTTAATAGAAACAGATTACACTTTTGCCTCAAGAAACGCCAGGTAGCTCTGCTAGCGTATATGCCCGGCATTGCGCGATCGTACAATACACTTAAACATGATATTTTAATTTATGCAGATTGCAAATATAGTATTATAGAATTAATTCTCTATTGATTTTTATATATTACGAGGAGTAATTTGGCCAGCGGATTAATTCACAAAAAATAATAACGATAATGTTGTTCATTAAATTCTGTTTGTGTTTGTTTACAGTATCACATCAGCTAATATTTGAGCTTGACAGTAAATGCTCTGGAAAAATCACTTGTGATTAATGTTTAGTTTTAAAATATGCAAACGAAGAAATGATTTGTGACGATTTTAAATGGTACCTATTCTTTTATCGTAAATTGAACTCATTAATAAGAAAAAATTAAAATAAAATGGTGAGGTACACCCGGACTTGAACAGGAGATCATTCGATCTGTAGTCAAATTCTCTACCACTTAGCTATCTATCCAGATTATAATAAATCTGTTGTTTTTTTTTAAGAAGAAATGATTTGCTGGAATTTTATTATCTCCCTTGCTGATGTAACATAAAGTATTCCCCTGTAAAAATGTTTCTTTTTTTTTTATCCATAAGAATGAAAAGCTATTCTTAAGATCGGATTTTTTTTTATTTTTGATACTTATAATAGTAGAGATATAATGTGTGTGTGTGTGTGAATTACTTCTTCATAGGTTCTGCAACGGAAAAATTTTTAGTCTTGAATTTTAAAATACTCTTTCTTAAATATATTTGTTTCTCTTGCACATTTTTATTCAGCTTTTTAAAAAAAAATTTATTTTATATTTTCTGCAAATCTTAATAATGGAATCTCGTAAGAACTCGATAAACAAATTGAACAACTAGCCAGTAGTTGTCTAAGAACATCATCATCTGAACAACTTAATTGAATTAGAAATTCTGGCTCTTTTTTTCTCTTGGACACTCAGCATTTCTGTTTGTAAAAAGCCCAGACATTCTGGAACCATGCACTTTTGATTCTCAATTGAAGAAGAGTGGTTAAAACTAAGTGATTTTGTAATAAACATCTTTTTAAAAAGATTTTGCAATTTTTGGTCAGAACAATTCATTGAAACATTTAAGTTTTGATTTGTTTATTCATTTATTTATTTATTTTTTTTTTTTTTAAGAAAGGATTTCTGTTTCTATATTATGTTTCTCTTAGTTTGTCTATCTGTCCATTCGATTTTCTTGGAAAATACTGGGTTGGTTTGGCTGAAATTTTGTATGGACCTTTATAAGGTGCAGCAGACTAAGTATTATGGTATCTGTTCAATGCACAGTTAGAGATTAGTAGGAATTAATATTTGAGTTCAACTTTTTCTCTGAAATTACTGGGTCGATCTGGTTGAAATTTTACAGAGACCTTTGTTAGAAGGTGCAGCAAACTAAGTATTATCGTATCCATTTGATACACATTCAGGGATTAGTATTCAATGAAAAAATGTGCAGCTTGTCAAAACATGGAACATCCCCAAGATGAGAGCCATTGATTTCAATTGATTCCAGACGGGGCTCAGAGCGTTGATGATGTAAAGATAGAAGCTTGGTCTTAGATGCATTAAGATAAACCAGCCACCTCTTTCACCATTGCACCACGTGCTCAAGATCAGAGGAGAGAGAATCGGAGAGAACCTGGTCGTTTATCGCCATTGATGCGTTGCTATAGATGATAGTATTAGCATAAATGTCTACGAATGATATTAGGATGTGATTTGGGAGATCAATGATATAGACCAGGAAGAAAATTGGGCCCAGGATGGACCCCTGAGGTACTCCATCATTAATCATGTGAGCTTCTGATTTCTGACCATCAACCACTACTCTTATGAACCTATCAAAGAGAAATGATTTAATAATTGAGAAGACATTTCCAGCTATACCGTTGCTGAGAATTTTGTGGAGTAGATCTTCATACCATACCCTATCAAAGGCCTTTGATATGTCAAGAACAATTGCCCTAGAAAGGAAGCGATTCACTAATCCGATGAGATATAATTGTTAGCACATCTGCTGTAGATGTAGCCGCGGAAACCATATTGCATGTCACTGAGAAGGTTATTTTTGCTGAGGTTGTTGACTACTTCTCTATTTAACAGATTCCAGCAATTTACTCATGACGCACAGGAGACTTATCTTATTGGTCTGCATTGAGAGGGAGATGACCGATCACCTGAATCCTTAAATACAGGACATACTGATGAGGTTTTCTAGTGTGTGAGGAAACAATTTTCCTTAACAACGCTCAAGGTGGATTTAGTCTCAGAACATATATTATGTTGGAAGGAATGGAAAACGTGATTTCTGTGTACAATGGCAGCAGCACATTCTAGAGAGAACCACAGCTGGCTCTTAGGTTTTTGTTGGAATTTTTTGGAGGGTATGAAGCAGTCTCTATCTACAATTAACTGTCCATTATACTCGAAGGGACATGTTCTTATCAAATATGGAATGCAGAAGTAGATCTGATATAAATCTATGGAAGCTATCCCAGTCAGCCATACATCAGAGAATTTATTACATTTTGTTTTAATTATTCATAATTTACATTCCACACACTTTTTCTAGTCTAAAAATATAAAGGTCAGGGTAATTTTATTTCAGATAATTTTATTTTACATTATACTAGTTGGCCACCCGGCGTTGTCCGGTCGTAAAATATGCTTAAATGTGATATTTTAAGTCATGCAGATTCCATATTTATTATTATAGGGTCAATTTTCTATTGATTATTGTATATTATATTGTACTTAATATATAGTAGTGATTTCAAAAGTTGAAAAAAATAATGACTTGGGTGCCATCAGCTAGAATCAAAACCAAAACCTATGACGCTCCAACCTTAGTCATTAAATGAATAAGAAATAGTTCAAAATTAACTGATTTTAACGTATAATGCATATATATTTGCACATGCGTACAAATAACATGTTCAGTCGACTCACACATACTAAGTTCCAGTTTTTTCAATTTTAACTTTAACCCTTTAGCAGCTATGTTTACCGGCTAAAATCCTAGAAAAGAACAATTCATAAAAAATGCAATCATTTGACTCGTCTCGTGCTGCTCTGCAACCTTGTGTCTCGGTTGAGATACACTTTGAAAAAATGGAGACAAACATACAGACATGGTGAGTTTTATAAATTAGATTATTACATGCACTGCACTCCCACACGCGCACAATATTTGTCTCAAGGAAAGAACATCTTTGGTGTCAGTACAGCTGCTATGTTAGTAAAAATAAAGTTTCAGAAATAAACTTTGATATGATTCAATCCAGGGTGTCAGAGTACAGTCGCATATAGAGGTCAGTTCATTTATTAAAATAAATCCTATTTATTCCTGTTTTATCTCTATCTTAGCTATTTAGGTGGCTTCCTTTTCTAAATTTAAATGTATAGTTTAGAACTTAAAACAAACTGCAACAACTAAACTAATCATGTTGATTTTCAAAATCATATATATATATGTATATATATATAAAAGGAACTTGTTGTGTGAGTTTGTTCCGTATGAACTCCAAAACGGCTGGGCCGATTTTTTAAAATATTTCACACAAATGTATTTTATGTGTCTGGGAGTGTTCTTAAATATGTGTTGTGCCGGAATGCCTCCAATAATTATCGATAATTGAATAAAAAAAAACATTAAATATGGAACAGTGCGATTTTGACCAAAGTTACCACTTATACAATCTAACATCACACTTGCATTTGAGAATTTTTATCAATGCACAAACAAATGTTCAACATATAAAATCAACAATAGGTTCTTTTATATAACAGGGGGCATTCAAAATGAACGTTTCTGTTTAGAGCACAACTGAAGCATGATACTTGACTTTTGCATTTTATACTTTGATTCTAGCCATCATATATAAAAATAATTTTATAAAACCAACATTAGGTTTTCTACAGTGCAATGTATTATGGACTTAGTCAGTGCAGGAAGGAATGTGAAGCTTCCTTCTGGTGCACAATGATAGTTCCCCATTCGTTTCTGCAAGTCAACTTTTTGATTGACATTGTTAAATTTCAACGCTTTTCACTTTCTATGTCTTTCTAGCGTAGCAGTAAGATCTCACATTTTGTTCCACTCTCTTTTCCGCCTAAGGGTTTGTCACGGGTTCGAAACACTCTATTTTTTTTCTTTTACACCTACAAACACCCGGGCAACACCGGGTACCCCCGCTAGTCTTTTGTAAAACATAAACTGACACAAAAGCACAACTTTAACTGTTTATAAAAAATACATTTCAGTAGCTAACACATTGAATTTTCTTAATATGATTTAAAGCACAGTAAAAATCTAGTTGATTTTTTTCTTTTAGTAATAAATCAATACAAAAAAAATTAAATTTGGACAGTATAAATACAGATGGAAACACAAGTTGGTTATAGGGCAAAAATTTTATTCACTGAAGTTTTCAATTTGAATTTTCTTGATGAAAAACAACTTAAACCCATATATTTAGCCCATTATTTTAACGAGTGGCCCTTTTTAAAAAAAAAAAAAAGATGGAACTGCTTTTTATATGCATAAACACACAATAAGATTTTTAAAAAAAACATTAAAGCATAAATTTCCCGTCACTGAAAATAGCAACCTATCTTAAAATAATTTGGATAACAAAGCTATTAATGACAAAAGAGAAAGAATTGTAAATTTATAAAAAGAAACAAATTTTGTTTACATCCAGATTTTATCGAAACACAAAAATAAGTTTTCAAAGTTGAAATCAAAGGGAATTTCATTATATTTACCCTTTATAGCACACTAAACTGACTGGTTTGTGATACCTAGTTCTACATCCAATTGATATTCTCATTAACTTTTATCCTCGATTAGCTTTTGGGTCTTAATGAGTGGGGGCTCATCAATTATATAAGAGGCAGTTGTCTGTGTATGCATGTTTGTGTATGTCTAGCTAGAAGTTAAAAACTACAAAACAAATACCTGCCAATGCAATTCTGAATTTTTGAGATGCGATGTGAATGCTTCTGTTATGTTGATTAATCGGACTAAAGAGGGTTGGCTCTGCATTACAAGAATTCGAACCGTGGGTTCCTTATGATCTACGGACCCACCCTCAAATCCACAGTTCGAATTTCTTGTAATGCAGAGCCAATCCTCTTTTCCTAAGTAGAGAAAAAGAAGCATATTTTCAACACCCGAAGAAGGTCGCAGGTTGCAGCGACCGAAACGGTGTGCTAATAACACCCAAGAGGAGAATAATAGTCCGATTAATGAACATAACACAAGCAAACACCTACCAAGTTGGTATTTTCTTGATTTGTGATGTCCTAGATAAATAATATCTAAAATTCAAGTTTTTTTAATCTTAAACTGGTACAGATTTCGTCTGAGGAGGTCAGTTTTACAGCCATTTCATGTACTAAGTAAAGGAAAGTAATTCTGACGTTTTATGCAAGGAGTTACTACCCTTATGCGACTCATTCCTTGAGGAATCTATAAAAATGGGATTGTGTATGTCCAGAGACAAGGTTGGGCAGTGGAGAAACGGGAGGGATAAAGAGAGACAGAGAGAGGTAAAGCGATAGAAGTTTTATTGGAAATATGGTTAAATATGAAGAATTGCTCCACCCTCGAAAATTCCTTTAAAATTACGACTTAGTTAGGTTTTCTGGGTCGTTGAAAATGAAAATGACGTTTAAAATTACGGCAAACAAGTAGTTTCCAAGATATGAAGAAATGTTAGTTACAAAAAAATGGGGGATCACTTTTCTATAATAATATAACATAAAATGAGTACCTACTTTATGGGCACAATTTTTTTGTGTGTGGGAAGGGGACTTTTTTTTCCAAACTCGGAAAATCCTTTAAAATTACCACTAATGTTTAAAATTCCAGGAAACAAGTAGTTTTCAACATATGAAGAAATGCACCCGTTTTATGGTCATCTTTTTGGAGTGGGAGGGCTGCCAGTTTATGTTTTTTGTTTTTTTTTGAGCGGGATATTCACAAAAATTCTGTTTACATTTGGTGGGAAGCAGTGTAAGGTGGTGGCCCTTCCACCACCTCCCACCAAGTGTAAACAGAATTTTTGTGAAATATTAAACAGTTCTGCTTGGTTAATGTCAGCACGTTACTTATGTTAAAACGGTTAATTAAACTGCAGAAGCACATGTTAAAAAACTATACAAGTTCTATGATTGAATTTTCTTCAGAAAAAGAACAAAAAACAACCTGCAGTCCCTCAAAAAAAAAAAGTAACCATAAAGTGGGTGCATTTCTTCATATCTTGGGAACTACTTGTTTCCTGGAATTTTCAACGTTAGTGGTGATTGTAAAGGATTTTCCGAGGGTGGAAAGAAAGTTTCTCCGCCGCACCCGCGAAATGGTGGCCACAAAGTTTTACGTTAAATTATTATAGAAAAATTATCCCCCCCCCACTTTTTTTAAACTAACATTTCTTCATATCTTGTAAACTACTCGTTTGCTGTAATTTTAAACGTTATTTTCGTTTTCAGCAACCCCGAAAACCTTTTAAAAGTGGTAATTTTAAAGGAATTTTCAAGGGTGGAGCAATTCTTCATATTTACCGAAATATGTTACCCGCTACTAGTTAGTATATAAACAAATAAAAAAAAGTTTTAGTGGCAAAATTAAGCAGGACTGACACACAGGCATAAACAGCAATAGAAATGAAATGTTGGCATTAAAAAAAATTTTATCTATATATCTATAAAAGTGAACGTGTCTGTCTGTCTGTGTACATTTCCCTACGCAATAACTCTGTCAATTTTTAGTCTATAGACTCGAAATTTGAAATACCGGGTACTGAGATTTGGGAAAATCGATGTGACGGGTGTCAGCCAGAAATTTGGCTGTTAAGGGGTCAAATTTCAACGATTTGACCTTTAAGAACTCTACCAAACTCCTCCGACAATTTTGGGTTTAGACACTTGAAATTTTAGATATAGGTTCCTTGAACCTGGATCTAACTTAATAAAGTGATTTGAGCCCGAAACTATAAATTTTAAGGGGTCATAATAGGGGTCAAATTAAAAAAAAAATTTACTCTTTTTTTTTTTTTTTTGGCTCAGCATACACCTCCAAACACCCGGGCAACACCGGTATATATATATATAAAGTTTGTTTTATTGATTTTTTTTTTTTTATATGAGCAAGACTGAACATTGTATGACTTGTGGTGAGATGTTTTTTGTAACAAGGCAATTGTTGAGAAGATAGCAGCTGATGGTTTAGGGGGAAAGTGGAACGGTAGTGAAAACAATGCAAGAAATCAATATTGGAAGTTGTTTTTAGCGAATAGTACTAATCAGCAGCTGGACTAACTTTTGGTGTTTTATTATTGCAAGGGAGGAGCGCGATCGGAACAGATATAGTCTAAAATCTTAGATCGAATAAGAAAAGTGATCACGAGTCTATTGATTGGATAACAAATTAAGCATGAATTAAAGGTTCTTTGTATGAGTTTGATATTTGGAGGGGGGGGGGTTAATCTATCTATCTATCTAAGGGTTCGTTTTTTTTTTTGCCTATCTGCTTTTCATATCTTCTTTATCCAATGTAAATCTAAATCCAATACCAATTGTAATTCGCTGTAATTTGATTATTTACCACAAAATAAATAATACTGACGCTAACATGTCTTTGTCTTGTAGAATTGATCAGTTTTCGTTCTGTACAATAGACTTTGACTTTAGGACCAATCAATAATAAGAGATAATGCTAAACTGTACACAAAATAATCTATAATATAAATCTCACCTGTCTGTTTAAATGTATGCATGTATGTATTTATGCTTAAAACTTTCGACAGAGGCGACATATTTTCACAAGATCAGTATCATTTTGAAGCTTGACATCTCAGATGACAAATATCGAAAACTGGTGTTATGTAATTCTTATTCGAAGAGGACTGATGTTATTTGTTGTTGTTCATGTTTGTGAGATAGGAAGTCTTAGTGTGATATTTAGAGACAGTGTTAGGAGTGTTCATGTGTTGAGTGTTCATATGTCTTAAGATGTTCATGTTGTAAGAGATATCATATTGGAGACATAAACAGGTATATATAAACAGAGAGACAGTTCTGTATGAACGGGAGTGTTTCTATAAATATTGATACATATATTTCTTACCTATTTTTGAGATGATGATTTTCACAAAGTTCCTATAATATAAATGGACAATACCTTTTCTGTTGAATTACAACACGAAGACGCAGATACACAAAGATGATGACGTCCTTTATTTCAAGACCGGTCCAGGATTTCGCTTGAGGAATTCAAAGTTTCTTTACATGGCTTTTTCTTCTCTAACCTTTCGCTTCCAAGGTTTGACGTCAGCAGCCGTTTCTGACCTCTCTCTCTCTTGGCTCTTTCTCCCCGACTCTTCTCCTCTAAGACTGCATCTAAAAACTCTACCTATATTGAGAACTCGTCACGTCATCGCATGATTAAACATGTGCTCATAAAGCACATTGGATGACATGCGTCACGTTGCCAAACTTGACATGACCCCGAGTTCAGTAACCTATTTTTAAAATAACTTCTTTACAAAATATGTTTACAATTTCAATTGATGATTAAATTCCTTATTTTAATTTTCACAGAAACAAATTTCATTATTACATTCCTTTTTCATATACAGATATGTAAGCTAAACAATTGCAATTCCTTATTTCAATAACATTCTGTATTTATTTTAACTTATGATTAGAATTTTCAATTCCAAATCTAACTTTGCAAGTTCGAATCCTTGACTATCCTATTTCATATTTACATTTAATTAATTCCTTATTTTTTTTACTTACATGAAAAGGGGACAGCCCTTATCATGTAACATTGGCCCAAAATATTAATTCCTTCACTCTCAACTGGGCAGTTTTTTAAAAGGAGGGGTCAATTTTTTGTGAGCCATTTTTGCAAGATCGTATCGTTTGGATTGACTTTGCCTAATTTCAAGTTTATAAAATGAAGAATTTCAAACTGTGCTAACCAACAAAATTGTAGCTAGTCTATATAAATGTTATTTTGCTGTTGTTCCTCTGAGAATAAGAGCCATTCTTTGAAACTCCATGGAATAAGGAAATAATAATTTTTAATCTGTATCCTTTGTTTTGAATAATTAATGTTGTAAATTCTAATTTGCAAAATTTTAACTTCCTTCGCACACACAAGAATCTTATGGATTTATATGGGTCTCTGATAACTTGTTTGGTGAATTTCTACCATTCACAGAAACACATGTAAGACGTACCATACCAGCAATAAAATAATATGATGTTTATATAAATATACTTGTGGAATGTTTACTAGCAATATCTATGCTCTCAAAGGGCAAATCCATTTTTATCGAACTTAATTAAATGTGACAATTTTGAAATAATTTTATTGAATATACACATTAAAAGTATATATCTTTTACTACCAAACATGTGTGTATATATATATATTAATGATGGGGCGATTCTAATATTTTTCCCGATTCCGATACAATTACCGATTCTGATTCTTTATAAATCTCTCAATATTTAGCTATAAAAGTGTTGTTTTGTTCCAATTACTGTAAAAACACATCTTAAATGTGCCTATATTTTCTCAAACATAAAAACACACTTGTAATCTAGAGATTTTAGTCTTACTAGAAGCTTAAATCAATATTTATTATTGTATTATTACTACAAACAGAAGATGTTTCTTAAATCAAAATCAAATAAAAAAAGATAAGTTAAGAAATGGGTTTTGGCATCGGAAAACGGGCTCAAATTTTTCCGATTCTGATAACTGATTCAGATACCTCAAAAAGCTCCGATTTTTCCAATTCCCAATTCCGATTAATCGTCCCAATACTAATTATTATTATTAGTATTTGTACAATTTTCAATTATCTTTTATTATTGATTGGTCCTAAAGTCAGAGTCTATTGTACAGAATGAAAATTGATCACAGCTACAAGATAAGCAAATACTTGATTTTCATTAAAATTCATGAATTCACTTTGAAAGAAATCTACATTTAAAAAAAAACAAAAAAGGAAACCTAGATCTATTCAATAATACACATCGTTTTGGACACAGCATATTCTTTGGATAGATATGTCCCAACTGCTCCAGGGTGAATGCCAGAACACATACAAGTAATAATGCACATCATCTCTGTGGTCACTACATAACAGATATTTTTTTTTTTTTTTTTTTTTGACTGTCAAAGCTCCACCGATTGACTGGTGGTAAATTAACCTATGAGGAAAACTTATGAAATTGAGTGTAAGCGCATACTTTAGCTACTTATAGAGAAGCAAGATATGTCATAATAGAAATTAAAAAAAAAATGTTTATAAACTTAATATTTATGAATGCAAACATGTTGAGTATTCTCATAGTGTTCCTTATATTTTGGCTGGCATGCGTGGCCATTTCAATAACTTTTATCTTCAAATGGCTCTTACCCTTGATAAGTTGTGACCTAAAGTAAAATAAAAAAAATTTTAATTTCTCCAAATAATCCATCCCTGGAAAATGATCGTCTCTTAAATGATTGTTTAATATTTAAGTATTACAAATGAGCCAGTCGTGCAAAACTAGATAAACATAATGGCAATTTTTTGCCCTATTGTCAAATTTCGTTTCCGTTTATTTTTACATTTATAGAACCTGGATCCTGGCGTTGCCTGGGTGAAATAGAAATTTTTAGACGACCTAAGCTTACGTCTGTGTTGCAGATAAACAATGTTTGCATGAATACAATTTCATCTAACAAATTAGTATTACCGACATAGTTTTAAAACAAATACGTTTAGGATATTTGTCAAAACCATTTTTCTTTTCTCTTTACCTAATCATTTATAACTTATTTGCATTAAAACAATATATTTAATAAAGTCACCATTTCGCTGTAATTTACATGATTAAAACAGGCTTTGTCCATAAATAATGGATTGCAAATTGTATTAATGTTAATAGGTCAGAAATTAGACGATTATTCCAAACATAACAATTTACCTCTATAATTGTTTTAGGAAATTTGTGCATAAAATTGTTTATGTGCTGTGACTTTTTTTTTTTTACACTCAAACTTCTTGCAGGAAATAAACACACTAAAAAGTAAATGGCACAATAATAATTAGGGTTGTGACAACAGCATATTCTTTTCATTGTTTTGACTCTTGAGTATATATCTGTTAATATCTTATATGTTTTTATACAGACGGATGTGGTTCTCGGTTGATAAAGTGTGTCTGTGTCGGATATATACCTGAGAGTCAAAAGAATGAAAAGAATATTTTCTTGTCACAGCCTTAATAATAATGCACTATCAAATATAGATTGAAAAAAAAAAACGACATTGTAACTCCTCCATCCCTAAAACAAAGGAAGAAGATAATTGTTGTAACTCCCTGAAAGACTTAACTTCAAATTGAATATATGACGATGTTATTTTCTGGTTCAATGAGGATGCAAACGTATTTGATAAAACGAAACAAAAAAAAAAAAGACATGTAATCTGTTTTGAAACTAAACGTCATCTGTTCTCAGTCAAGGAAGGAGAAATCCTTAAACACTTATTTGTAAGAAAAGTTGCAAAAGAATTTTGAAGAATGTTCAGACTCAAAGGTTGTGGTACTCACCACAACCTTTGATCCATGAATCTTACATTCAATCTATTATTCCTTTATTCCACTGTAAGGTATAATTGTACCTATTTACAATGCCTCCCCACGGGACAGAGTTAGACACCAGGGTCGTTTTTTAACGTGGAGAAAAGGTACAAAAATAAAAAATTGTCTCAGGCGTGAAGGACTGCTCCTCCACCGAAAGAGAACAAGAGATGGAAGTGCAGCATCTGAAGAACAGGTACTACACTTAGATCTTGACCAAAAGGCCAAGAATAACAAAAATAAGGTAGGGTATAATTGTAGCACAATGGGTGAGAGTCAAGCTCCCAGCTCCCCATATTTGGGGTCCATTTACCAGATGTGTACTGTTCTTGTGAGTGAGACAAGCAGAAACTCAGGGAGTGCACAGTTTTAAAGGTTGCCGCTGTCAGTGTAGGTGATTGACAAGCGCTTTGTGTAAACTAGTACAGAGAGGTGATAAGAGGTAACGCCTGCTTGCTAGCAATCGAATTTAAAACTATGCTCAAATGTTATGTATGCATTTCACTCTCTTTCTCTCTCTCTCTCTCTCTTTCTTTATTTCTCTCTCTTTCACTCCCTTTCTCTCTCTTTCTTCATTGAAAGAGAATTGAATTGTATTGTAAAATGCAGCCGAGGCTTGGATTCTATGTGTGACAGACACAAAGCAGTTTTGTGCCAGCCATTGCCAATACGCGTTGGGGTCAGTTTAAATATGCTCTGCCAAGAATTATATTTTTATGAAAATGCATTTGTTCGCTGTTTTGTACAAGCGTTAATTTTCAGCAACAGAGAAGCAATCCTTGCCATTTAATGCCAACGGTGGAAACACTGCCTGTAACAATGCATTGGCTATTTGACAATGACCATACCTGCCAGCCAGTTATAGCCGACGCCATACCAGGCCCTTGATGTAAGGGATGTCCCTATCGTTTTCACTGTGTTTAACACTCAATGAGCTGATTGCCGTGTCAGGATGGAACAACTGTTCTTAAAACATCCACAAGACCCGGACAAACCAAGAAACTCTCCCTGGCAAATGATTGGATCAAATAATGTCTTGATGTTGTGCGTCAAAAGGATAAAATAGTCATGTAAGTTTGAAAATAAGTAAAGATCAAAATATTTCAGATGAAAAAAAAAAAAAAGTTTAATAAAAAATAATTGAATAAGTTTACCAAGGCAGAAATTAAAAGTTGTATTGAACAGTTTTTTTCTCAGATTATATTGTGAATCGTTCAGTAAGTATGCTTGAATAATCGGTATTTGTTTGATTTTTATGCCCTGGGAAATTATCACACAGTGATTCTGGTGGCAGTAATACTAGATTAATAGAAGCGGCTAAAGGAAGATGCCAACTTCTTTTCAGAAGGTTTGTTTGGGAGAGTAATATAAACCCAAGAGAATATAATAAAAATAAAAAGAATCAATTAATGCATGATTTCTGTAAATCAACATGAGTGCTTAAGGTAATTTGAGTCCAGAACAGATGAAGTGATTGGTTATTTTTTTATGCATGAAAGCAAACTGAAAAGCAAAAACAAAACAAACTAAATTTTATAGAGTGTATCCAAATCCTGAGTTTGTTTTTATTGATTTACTAGCAGACTGCCTAGTGTTGCCCGGTCGTAAAACATGCATAGATATTATATTTTAATTCATACAGAAACTGAGACATGTGCATGCAAGTATGAGGTTTTTTTTTCTAAACAGTTCACTACTTGTAAGTAAAAAAAACAAAAAACTCCTGCTGAGATCGAAACCAAAACCAATGAGTCAAGTACGATAACCATTAAACCAGCTTGACAGTCCTTCATGCCCGAGACAATTTTTTTATTTTTGTACCTTTTCTCCACGTTAAAAAACGACCCTGGTGTCTAATTTTAAAAAATGTTTTCAAACCTACTCATTTTTAACATAAAGAAGCTGTCATGTTTTACGACCACTCATGCATTCATGAAACAGTTGAAAAACAGGTAAAAATCCAGTAACTCCCAAGTACAAATTTTTCAATTTTGACCTCTTAGCAGCCCTTTTTTTCCAAATGAAAGTTTATTAAAAAGTTTTCCACATGTATGTATATGCCAAATTCTGTAAATCAAAAGTTTGTTGAGTATATAGGTTGAGAAGTGTCCTCACACAACATTTTCACTTTTACAGATATATAGATTATTAAAAAAATGTAACTTTATTTCTACTGTGCTATGAATCATATTACAAAGATTCAATGTGTTAGCTGTTGAAATGTATCTTATATAAACAGTTGCGCTTTTTGTGTCATTTTGCATGTTTTTTAGGAAGTAATAGAATTTTGCCTAGTTTGATCTAATATTTGCTGCTTCAGTTATAATTAATTTTCATTAAACATGAGATAACATTGCTTCTGTAAGGATTTTTCACTTGTTCAAAGATTGCATTTTTAGTTACACACTGAGAAATTTGATTTCTTGGCCAATATCGCATAGCAAATCTAATTTCCAACAAATTTTGAACAATCATAGTTCGGTGGTGTATTGAGCTACCAAAATAAATCTAGTACCATTGTTTGTTTTGCTCTGATCTATGTGGCCACATTAAACGTTTTTAGACATAATGAAAATGATGTTTTTGTTTGGGATACCTAATTAAATGAATAAAAATTGCTTGAAACAATGTCACGGTTGTAGGGAGAATTACTTTTTGAATTTTTGAGATAAGGATTGGTTATTTGAATTATTTGGACTGCTGTTCTCATTTTGAGTGTCATTTTCACAACATTTTGGTTGATGTAACCTCCGACCTTCTTCGGGTGTATCTTGTTGAACTCTGGAATGTTTCTGTCAAACCTGTGAATTTGGATGGAATTTCGAACAGACCCCTTTATTTACTTCACGGGGGGTAACATGCTCTCATTCCGTCAGCCGTAACTGGGTAGAGGTCCTAAGTAATTCACAATTGTATTTTTGGTTGCCCACACAGTGGATATCTAAAAGATAAAAATAATGCATTTTAAGTAAAAATACTAGTGTCATGTAGAAATTAGTAAAAATTTCAAAAAATGATTGAGATATCTGCAAGAACTAATTTTTACAAAACACATATCTATTCTCGATCCATTTTCTAATTTGAAATGTTGGAATTTAATCGAAAACAAGGGAGATACGTCAGCTTGTAATATGAAATAGAAAAACTTTTTTTTTTTCATTTGAAGAAACTTTTTAAGAAAAAAAAATTGTATACATTAAAATAATAGCAATTTATTGAAACAACGAAAATGGAACAAAAAACTGAATAAAGTATATACATCTAGGTCGTTCAAAAATTAAAATTATTTGGTCAAATTGATAGGCTGCAGTTATCTCCCTTGAATTGAGAACTCAAAATTAACAAATATGATAAAACTGCATTATTCGATGAATTTTTTTTACTTTTAATTATTTTCCTATTTGATCATTTTTAGAGATTTTGGGAAATCTTAATTTTGACTTGACATGTAAGTACGTAATAGTGTTAAAATGCATTATTATTATTATTTTTTTTAAGATATCTACTTATAATGCACAAGCACTATCATGTTCACACACTAGTTCTTGTTAGATCACCAAAATTAAGCAATGTTGAGCCTGGCCAGTACGAAATAATTAACCATTTGGGAATATCAGACACAATATGTGGGAGGATAGTGAATCCGTCATGCAAGAAATAAAAAAGATGATTAGCCCTGAAGATGCCTTTACCAAGTATTTCAGTCTAACCTTTGACACAATGAAACAACCGCTTGATGGAAGTGATGTTCTCAATCATGTGGCAAAGCTCTCAAGAGCTTTTGAATAAGTAGAACTGTAGCTTATTTTCAAAATATCAACCAAATGTTAACATGCTTCTAAGGCCTTCTTTAAAATATGATCATTTGTTATGAATCAACAGTAACAATTTGTTAATGAATTCAATATTTGACCCTTCTCTCATCTCTAAACATCTGTTTGCTTTGAATTTTTTAAAATTTAATTAATGCACAACTCTTTGTGAATTCTTTAATCCAATAATACGCTTTAGTTTTAAATGGACACACCTCCTTGTACACCGTTTTCATATCTGTCATCATTACATGTGCTCTTTTTTTTTCAAGCAAATGATAGAATTTTATTACGCTTTGATACTCAATCTAATCCTTTTTTACAAAATGTCACCCAGGAAACAAAATTGAATCATTATTAAAGTAATTTGTTTTCAGTGTTGTTTGAAATAAAATTTGTTCAAACTTTTTTTTTTTTTTTTTACGCAGTTCAATTATCAGGACTACTGTTCCCCCCCATCTTAAGTGTTATTTTCACAACGTTTTGGCCAATGAAACTTCCGATCTTCTTCAGGTGTATCTTGTCAAATGCTGACAAAATGCAAACATGCTAAATCCGTGGATTAAATGAAGGATTTTTTTTTTTTTAATTCTTTACAAATTCCTGAGTTCGACATGATATGTGTGAAGAAGGTCAGAGGTTATGTAACAGAGCGTGTATAAGTGTATAGGAAAATAGCAGCAGCAGCTGAAGGATGAATGCCAAGTGATTGTATTAGCAGCAGGAGCAGCATGTGAACGCGTATGCAAATTAGGAAGTGTGCGTAATCTGGCCCAAGAAGAAAAACTTTGT
Organism: Euprymna scolopes; assembly: GCF_053919585.1. Lineage (NCBI taxonomy): Eukaryota > Metazoa > Mollusca > Cephalopoda > Sepiida > Sepiolidae > Euprymna > Euprymna scolopes. Next base: position 39,830,734 of record NC_136490.1, on the reverse strand, counting down.
CCATTACTGAATGATAGATTTTGTGCACCTATTTCAGCATCAAAGAAGGATTTCATGAATTTGTTTATGAAAAAAAAAAATTCATATTGAACATATATATGACTGTTGAGAGAGGGGTTTTGGAAAATGTTCTGGCCAGCAATTTTCAAGAATGACGGTCATGTGGTTCCCTGGAAACAGATTTCAGGATAATTTTAATCAATGAAATTTCAGTATTGAAAGGAATATCACACATACACATTGTGAGAAAATCACTTTTCATAGATTTTTTTTTTTTTTTACAAGGGAGTCACCATTTACTAAGGCCTGAAGACGATTCGAGGATAAGGGTAAATGAATATAAGGCGATGGTGTAGTAGTCTTTAATAATGTAGATGGGGAAGAATTTTGATTATTTAAGAGGACAGCTCAACAAGAACTTGTTTACATTGAACTTCACCGTTACCATATTGTAGATCAGTAGAACAGTGTTCCACAAGCGGGCGTTCTAGGAAAGAAGTTATGTCCATAGAATTTGCGTTTAGATTTAGGCACAGATAGAGTGAGGGAAATTATTGGTAGTGGTTGTAGCTAGTCGAGTGTTTTGTGAAAAAGTTTGAGGAAGTGAGAGAGGATTTAGTTGCCGAGTGGAGCAATGTGTTGGAAAGTTGAAGTGATTGTATATCTAATTAGAGGAATACAATCACTTCAGGAGGGATAAACTTAATCAAACGGAACAACTTTGCCCTGCATTTATGTTCTCAAAGAAAGATTAAAATAAAAATTATAATAGTACTGAACTTTATGTTTAGAATGCTTATTACAATTTTGATTAAAATTACATGATTGTAATTACAGTGAATTTATCTCAATTTAGTTTCATCTAAAATTTAAATATGGAAAGGAATATACACACACATACACGCATATTGTGAGAAAAACATTTTTTATAGATCAGTTTGTATAAAAAAAAATATTGTTTAACGATAAGGGAGAGAGAGAAAGGATTTACATGACAAGTGAAAAACTATGTTGGAAATGCGGTTAGGATATGAATGTTCATTTTCATATTGTACTGAATCCAGGAAACGCTGAACAGAAATCGCTTAAGAATTTTAAACTAACAAAACCCATTGACTAACAATTCAAAATATGTAAAAAAAAAAAAAATAAATAAATAAATAAATAAAAAAAAATAAATAAATAATAAATAAATAAATAAATAAGAATTCAACATTGCTGATTTATAGTAATTTACTTTTTTCCACAACTTGTTCCCACTTGACAACATAGAATTAAGATAGTTCTATGTAAATAGAAGGCTATGATAACCTCCATCAGCTATTACTGTACTGAAGCAGCACTCACTCTCTGTGGGTCGAACTTGCTTCTGTCATAGTATGAGTTATTCCTCTGCATGTATCATCAATAAATAAAGATATATATAGATATATATATATATATATATATATATATATATATATATATATATATATATATATATATATATATTGAATATGAAAACTAGTGGCTACACATATGCAAATATGTTTCAGTGACCACCCTGCTAGGGAAAATCACATCATCAGGCCAAGAATATCTCCGAAAGTATCAGTCAAAAACATTACCTTTTTATATCAAAACCAATCTATAGGATTATATCATTGCCAAGGGTAAAAAGGGGTAACCAGATAAAATAAGTTATCACATTATACAAATTGATGTGGGATCTCCCAATATAATTTTATAGTTATGCTTTTTTAGTTAGCATTAAAAATATCCGGCTTTACTTTTAGTAATTATTTAAGGAATACGGATTTTAGAAGAATAAGTCATTATACCAGTGCAAAAACTCTTATTAACGTTTTTTTACATTTAAATTGATTATTAACGTTTTTAACATTTAAGTTGAGATAAAATCATACATATATAAATATATGCGCAAATATACATATATATATATATATATATATATATATATATATATATATATATGATGATGATTGTCAGACGAGTGCCACTCCCTCAGACATTTAAAATCCATGAGCCCAAATGTCTGAGGGAGTATCTATACAAATATGATGTTACAGAGTCTTAGCTTTGTACGACAGCTAAGTCTCTCTCTCGGTTCAAAATGTTGAGATCCAGCAACAAGCAAGAGCAAGATAGCCAGCAACAAATTAAACTGCAGACCAGCTTAATGCGAGTACTGGTCTTCCGCTTTATGGTTTTTTAAATCAGAGATTTGCTTCTCCTAGAAATGTTGCCTTCACCACGGCTTATGGGAGCCCTCTCTACCCCAATACACATATACACACACACACAAATATACACGGTGCTAGTTGGCCGTTGACCCAGAAAAAGAGTTCATTCGCCCTTTGGAAGGTCTTATATATATATATATATATATATATATATATATATATATATATTTATATAAGTACAAGTCTAGTTAAATACAACATATTTTCTTTTTTCTGAGCTATCATTGTGAAGTTACCATTAACCGGACAATCTTTTTATATATATATATATATATATATATATATATAGATAGATAGATATATAGATAGATATAGGTACTTCCATCTCTCCGACTTTCTGTAAGAATATCAATAGTAAATATATAGCCAACATGGCTGTGTTCACATTGTATTCTGACTTACATCGTTCTTATCACTAACCTGTTACTACCGTCAAATAATAAAATTACAGCTTCCTCCAAAGGAGGAAGTTTCATGGGGGTATAAAATTCATAAGCAGTCCCCAGTCACATGTATATCCCACTTTAAGGAAGATGACGAAGTAAGGATTTTGCAGTTCTTGCAAGGTGTCAACATCCTCCTACATACAGTGCCTGGTATTTCCAAATGGTTACCTATCTGGTACAGATCAGGCTCAATGTTGCTTAATTTCGGTGATCTAATGAGAACCAGTGTGTCAATGTGATTATGCCATATATATATGTATATATATATGTATATATAATTAACAAGCTATTAACATGAAGTAGTTGCATATCTAAGAAGAATATCTACCCCAGGACGGGTCAAATTAATTCTTCAAACATAAGTCTTGCACCAGTTTTATGTCACTTTACAAAGATTAAAATCACAATATAATAATTCTAAACATTATGTCTAGAATCCTTTATTGCAATTTTCATCCAAATTAATTACACCAACCTGATAGGTCCTTAACTGTCATCTAAGCTTCAGCCTCTGTCCCATCGACGAAATGTTGCATTCCTCTGCCTGTTTTACAAGTATTTTAATACTGGATGCTCCGACGAACTACAAGCCCTTGTACCCCCCTCAACGTAAATACCCCCGTCAAACTTGACAAGCAGCAAAGTCCCACCCCCTACACAGAGACCCCCGGATGTAAGAAAGCCTTCTACTCTAATAGTTTCTTCCCCAGAACTGCTAGACTTTTGAATTCCCTTCCGAGTTCCTGCTTCCCCAACTGTACTGACATGCATAAGTTCAAGTGTAATATGAACAGACATCTTGTTGCTCAACTCCCTACATAGTATCCCTGCAATTTATGTTCCTGATAGTAGCCCCCACATAAAAATGGCACTGTACCTTGTTTGAGGTGAAAATGTAATAAAAAAAAAATTACATGATAATGAAAAATTTGATTCCATCTAAAATGTAATGTTTAAGCTTAAGAGGTTTTATGAATAAGTTTTACTGATAATTAACCCTGAATATGGATCCGGATAGATCAGAAAATATTTGAAAATAAAATCGATTGTGGTGGTTACGTCGGCTATTTCTTGCTGATTAAATCAAGAAAACTTATTAGGAAGCTAGAAAGAATCACAAGTAAAGTATAGACAGAAATTTTCTGTAATACATATATATATATATATATATATATATATATATATATATATATATATATGTATTCAGTATTTATTTCAACAGTTTTCAGAGAGTAGAAATTAATAGTAGTATGAAAATATACTTATGTACTTTTGGTAAATAAGCTACAAAAGAAAGTTGTTTCATTCTTATGGGAAATATTTCTCTTGAAAATGAAACACAAACATTTCTGTATAGCTTAATTGCCATAAGTATATTTTCATATTATTTTTAGATGCATAATATATGTGTATGTGCGCTTTACATTGATCAAGAGTAAACCGTTTTACAGTTAGATCTATTGTATTTCTGTGAATTTTTTTTTTTATGTGTGTTGTAAGCACAAACAACCATTTGCTTTATTCGTTGGTTGACTTTGTCGAAGAAGAAAAAAGAAACAACAAATAGATGGATCATGTGTTCCATATTTGGAATAACTAAAATATACAAATTCTTTTTCGGAAAAGATCAATTTGGCTGCGAGAAAATTTACCTGACCTCGGTCTTATCAGGAATCTTGACGTCATACTGACTCAACATATTTTGATATTTTCTTGAATCTGCACAGAAAATAGCATATTATTCTTGACACAAGTGATTGGTAAAAGTTTTGCACAAATTAAAAAGAAAAGAATAAACACACAGATTTCTTCATTTGTTAAAAGGATGTTAGTCAGGATACCAAATGATTTTGGTTTCAGGAATTTTATTAAGAAACACTTTTATATCTGTATTCAATCTTCATGTTATTTTGTCTGGTGGCTTTACGAGGTGAAAAGATTTTCTTTCCATCTAACCATTGCCTAGAATCATATGCAAAGAATGCAACTTATACAAAAAAAGGATCCTCCAAGTTTTATTTATTTATATATATATATTAGTGATGGGACGATTCTAATATTTTCCTGATTCCGTACTAATTTACCGATTGCGATTCTTTATAAATCTCTAAATATTTAACTATAAAAGTGTCATTTTATCCCGATTACTGTCAAAACACATCTTAAATCTGCCTATATTTTCTCAAACGTAAAAACACACTTGTGAGGGGGGTCATCTAGAGATTTTAGTCTTACTGAAAGTTTAAATCAATAAACATTTAATATTTTATTATTGCTACCAGCAGTGGAAGATGTTTCTTAAACCAAAATCAAATAAAAAAAGATTAATTAAAGGAATCAGTTTTTGGCATCGAAAATAGGTTCAAATTCTTCCATTACCGATTCTGATATCCTAAAAAGTTCTGATTTTTCCCGATTTCAGTTAATCGTCCCAACACTAATATATATATATATATATATATATATATATAAAACTTGGGATCCTTTTTTGTATAAGTTGCATTTTACCTACAAGGTGAATTTCTTTAACTCGGACTTTGACCACATCATCTCACTCTACACAAGGACTACCACGATACATAGATACAATAATTTCATATCCTTTCTTTGTTTTTACTTTTATTTTCTTTATCTATGTCCAATAAAAAGACGCAATTTTGAATATTTTCCTTGTATGTGTTGAATAGCAAAATTGTTTCGAATTAGATCTAATATTTGCTAATGACTTTTCCTCTGAGATGAGCCTACATTGAAAATCCAGGGGTTAAGGAAAAAAACCCTGAATTTTGTATTCTTTGTCCAAACAATAAATTTCTATTTTGAAAAATTAAATTTTTCTGAATAAAATGTAAATAAAAAAAAACTAATATATATATATATATATATATATATATATATATATTATTCAAAGACGGTAGTGTTTGAATATATGGTTAAGTGGCAGTTTTAATCATTTAGAACTGCTTTGTTTTAATTCAATTTATAACATTATATAATGAATTCTTAATGCTGCAATATTTTAAGTTATAAATTTATTATATTTTTTACTAGAATATTGTGTCCTTTTCTTTTCCAGTTTTAACAACTAGCTTTGCTTTTCCATGTTTAAGCTTAACCATATTACTTTTCATGCTCGCATTTTTCTAATATAATTATATATATATAATGTTAAGATGTCCTTGTTGGCTTCTAGAAGAGTAATTTCAAGGTTATGAGGGTTTTTTGAAGCATAAAAACGATGTTTTTTATATTTTATTTTTTATATTTCAAGCGGTCCTCCATTCCTTATCACAAAAAAGTAGCGAAATTTTGTGATCAAAAGCAGAGAACCGTTTGAATTATAAAAAATAAAGTATTAAATATAAAAATAGCAACATTGTTTTTATGCTTCAAAAAATCCTCATTACCTTTAAATTATATATATATATATTTTTATATATGATTAAATATTTTAATATGCTGAAAAAGTTGTTTGGTAAGCAAAATAAATATTTGGATCTTGCTATATAATTATACTGTTATTCTTTTGCATGTGCTCTGTTGTTATATTTACCAAACATTTAGATTTTAAGCAAAAATGATTGGTATACAGAAAGAGTGAAATATAAGCAAAAAACATATTTTACCCCTCTCAAAAAACATATTATAATTTACTCTATACATTATTTTGGTTTTATTATTTCATCAATACTTTCAGTTTCATGAAAACGCGAAAAAACTCAACACGTAGGGCTAAAGATATTTAATTTGGCCAACTTTTCTAGCATACTATCATGGTATCGATAGAAGGATAAAATAATTGTTAGTATCAAATGAAAAAATAGTACTGTCAAAAAAAAGTCCACACTTATTTTTTTCAAAAACCACGAATTTAAGCTGATTGTAGCTGTTTGAACAACCTATACCTCATTTAATCCGCTTTTTATTCCCCTCTAATTTTATCTTGTGAATCAAATGAGGTATAGGTTATTTAAACAGTTACAATCAATTTAGCTTAAATTTGTGATTTTTAAAAAAATAAGTGCATACTTTCTTTTTGGCGCCACTGTGTGTGTGTATATATATATATTATATAATTATTTGTAGTCATCAACATACAGTCCTGTTTTGTTGCATCACGACTCATCAGTGCCGCTAGACTAGCACCTCTCCCAAGCCAAGGATTGAACCTAGAACCATCGCATTGACAGTCAGCAGTTCTACTGATCGACCCACGGGAATGACGCCCATAAATAATCTCGCCAAATGTCTATTTAAAAAAACATCCGTTCACCACTTGTACAGTGCTCTAACTGTTTTGTTTATTGTCGCATTTTTCAACCAATTAAGTAGCAGGTGAGATTACTTACGACAGTGCTCTACCCAAAGAGAGGGGGGGGGCTTAAATATTTGTAGTCATCGACTATATATATATATATATATATATATATATATATATATATATATAATCATCCACGTACAGTACTGTTTTGCTGTATCACAACTCCTCAGTGTGGCTAAACTAGCACTCATCCCTAACCAGGGATTGAACCTACAACCATCTGGTTGATAGTCAGCAGTTCTAATCTGCGGACCCATGGAATTGGTGCCTGTAAACAACCTCATCAGAGGTTCATTTATATAAACACTCATCCACCGCTTTTACAGAGCTTTGCATTAACGCTAATTAAGCAATGGGTGAAATAATTTTATGACAGTGCTCTACCCAAATCAAAACAAAGTCAAATCACGAGAGTATACATAAGGGATTCAATATCCTTTCAGATAGAGCTTTATAACAATAAGAAATAATGGGTCCTGCTAATATATATATATATATATATATATATATATATATATACTAGCAGGACCCATGGAAATTCCACAGAATAAGATATATTTTTTTCGGATAGCATCAAACATTAGTTTTTTTGGATAGAAAAATTGATAACATACAGCAAATTTGGCTTTACTAACATTTCTATCAAAACAAATTTGTACTGTTTTGATTGTTCAGACAATTATTCTTATCTTGGGTGTTATTAGCACAACGTTTCGCTTTCAAAACAATGCAAACATTCATATCTCATCTCAAAAATTCAGAACTGTATTAGTGTCCATTGTATTTTAAATATAGAACTGGTCCAAATGAGATTAATTAATCAACACTAATAAATATCCAGAAAGTAATACTGTGCTACATAGTTCAATACAAATAATAAAATCACATTGTAAGAAACAATCATTAATTTACTCCTTCGGTCCAACACCTCTTGGTAGATAATGTTTTTTTTTTAATCTGTTTCTTTCGAATGTTCCTTTCTTTTATGTAACATTTCATTGACCTTCTTCGGTGAAGAACTACTGCATGTCGAAATTACAACAAGTTCCTCTCTCACGCCATTACAATAGTGATCATATATTTATAAGTCTCACCTCTCTGTTTAAATGTATGTATTATATATGTATGTATGTCTTGCAAAACTTTTGAGGCGACGGATCCTAACAAGATCAGTATCATTTTGAAGCTAGACGTCTCAGATGACAAATATAAAAAAATTGGGCAAAAACATTCATTCCTTCACCCTAAACTCGGCCGTTTTGTACAAGGAGTGAGTTGATTTTTTTTTGACGACATTTTAGCAAATCATCATCACTGTTAGATTGACTTTGGTTAATTTGAACGCTTTTGACTTCCGGTCGTGTCTTAGAGACATCAGCTAAGACGTCAGATTTTCTTTCACTTTCTTTTCCGCCTTCGTGTCATGGGTTCAAGCCTACCTGCCTACTACCACGTTTTTTTTTTTTAACCCCTCTCTTCACCCTGGCTGCCTACTGTTGTTTTGAGTCCCTCCACACGCTACTACCATTTTTTTTAAACACCTCTCTCCACATTCACAGGTTCAAGCCTGCCTGCCCGCCCCTATTACCACTTTTTTTTTGCTCAACACACACCTCCAAACACCCAGGCAATGCTAGGCAAGTATATTATTTGAAAATCAAGCTACATGAAAGCATGATCACTAGTATTCTTGTCCATGTTTGCCAGATTGGACTTTTTGAGGCCAAATTTTGTGAATTTAGCCTTTTTTGAAGCAGTTTGGCCTTCAAAAATTGTATTTGGTCTTTTTCAAAGTGTAAAATATGAACTAAGGAAGGAAGAAGCAGAATATTTTGTAGATTAAAAGAGTTGAAAAATTATGTAAACAATAAATTTAATAAGTAAAATCTTTTAATTTTGGTTGAATGAACTTTGTTTAAATTTGTTGATTTTGGTTGAATGAACTTTGTTTAAATTTGTTGATTTTGGTTGAATGAACTTTGTTTAAATTTGTTAATTTTGGTTGAATCAACTTTGTTTAAATTTGTTGATTTTGGTTGAATGAACTTTGTTTAAATTTGTTGATTTTGGTTGAATCAACTTTGTTTAAATATATATTGGAAAAGACAATGTATAGAGATCAATCTTACAACTTTTTAGATGCAAAAAGAACATTTAACAATGAACAAAGAAAAATGACAAACTCAGAAATTCTTTGAAATATAAAATTAGCCATTTTATTTGATCGTAGCAGTTACAGTTGCCAAACGTTGAGTTCAGTCACCGCCTTTTGGTGTTGAATGTTTGACCGACTTGCTTCTTCAATGAGGTGTTGATATTGTACACAGTGGACTTAAAGAATTGTCCTAAAAAGGACAAATTGATTACAAGTGTTTAATACTTGGCAAATTGTCCTGAAAAGAATCGTTTTACTTAAAGGACAGTTATTCACTAGTTTAGTAGTTTATAATTGTCTTGAAAAGGTCAGAGTGAATGTTGTTTGACAAAACTAGTTAGGACCCATGATGACGGTGAATAGATTCATTTTGAGACAGGTCGACTGTGATTATGAAGATATGGATAGGTGCATAAGAGTAGTAGTTGATGGACAAAAATCAGAAGCTCACAGTATTAATGCTGGAGACCGTCAAGGGTCCATCCTGGGCCCAACTCTTTTCTTGATCTACATTAATGATCTTCCAAATCACATCCTTACATCATTCATAGACATTTATGCTGATGACACTACCATCTATGGTAGCACATCTAAAACCGTCTCTCCGATTCTCTCTCCTCTGATCTTGAGCACGTTGTACAATGGGGAAAGGAGTGGCTGGTTACTTTTAATGCATCTAAAACCAAGCTTTTATCTTTACATCATCAACATTCTGATCCACATCTGGCATCAATTGAAATGAATGGCTCTCGTCTTGGGGAAGCCTCATGTTTTGACAAGCTTCTGGGCTTGACCTTTACTCCTGATCTTAAATGGAACATGTACATCAAATCTGTTGCTAAGGCCGCTGGGAAAATGGTGGGATCCTTCTATCGATCCAGTAGATATCTCACTGCTGATACAATTCTCTATCTATATAAGAGCCAGGTACATCCACGGATGGAGTACTGTTGCCACATTTAGGCAGGCGCTGCTAGAAAGGACTTGTCCTGCCTTGATAGAGTTCAAAATAGACTTCGTAGCCTTGTAGGAGATATCCTTTTCTCTTCCCTGCAACCTCTTTCTCACAGAAGAGATGTTGCGAGTTTGACTCTGCTTTATTGTTATTTTCATGCTAAGTGCTCGACTGAGCTTCAATCTATGGTCCCCCGTCGTCAAACTTTCACAAGAAACACTCGTCTAGCTAAAAACACTATCAATAATTCCTCCCACTCTTTATCTGTGCCTAAACCTAAACGTAGATTCCATGAACAAAGCTTTCTTAGAACTCCATGCCTGTGGAATTGTCTTCGGTTTTCCTGCTTTCCAGCTGACTACAGTATGGTTGTCTTCAAGTCCAACTTAAACAAGTTCTTAATGAGTCGTTCCACCTAAGTTAACAAATTTACCGAATTTCCATTACTAACGATTACTATATTGTCCAATTGTCTACTGTACACTCTTAACCCTTATCCTCGAGTGGTTTCTGGGCCTTGATAAGTGGTTATGCCTATGTATAAAAAAAAAAAAATGGCTATGATGTTGAATTTTATTTTAGCTAGTCAATGGCTCAACAACTGGAGTTAGTTGACAGCCAAACACAAAGACAGAAACATTAACAGGAGAAACCGATCATGTCAACAATTGGATTAGTGTAGTTTGTTGAACTAGAACAAGCGTCCTATTGTCAGATAGAAAAAATAAAATACAGCCTTGATGCATGTGGATCAAAAATGAAAATACCCGTATGTTGATGACTGAAATAGTTTGTTTTTCTGGATGTATTCTGTTTATTATGCGCTCAACAGCAACAATAAGTATTTAATTTTATTGGTAAATATTTAATGGAATATAATTATGTACTGAATTATTACCTAAAGTTGAAATTCAATGGTGTTTACGTGCATATATTTGTATTTTGTAAATATGTAGACATCCAGGGATGGAGTATTGTTGCCACATCGGGACACGGGCTGCTAGAAGCAGCTTATCCTGCCTTGACAGAGTACAAAATAAACTTTGTAGCTTAGTGGAGGATGCCCTACTCTCTTCCTTGCAACTTCTTTCCCACAGAAGGGACGTCGTGGGCCTGTTTTTGCTTCATCATTGCTTCCACGGCAAGTGCTCATCTGAGTTCCAGTCTCTGGTCCCCCTCGCCAATCTTTCTCGAAAAACACCCGTCTAGCTGAAACCGCTCTCAATAACTTTCCCCACTCTTTAATTGTGCCTAAATCAAAACGTAGATTCCATGAACAATGCTTCTTTCTTAGAACTGCACTCCTGTGGAACTCTCCTCTATTTGCCTGCTTCCCAGTTGACTACAGACTACATCTTGGTTGTCTTCAAGTTCAACATAAACAAATTCTTGATGAACCGTCCCCTTAAGTAATCAAATCTACCAAATTTCCATTAATAACGACTACTACGATATTATACCATTGATTACTGTACACTCAATAACCCTTATCCTCGAGTAGCCTCAGGGTCGTCATAAGTGGTGACTCGTATGTAAAAAAAAAAATAAAACTATGAAAACCTTTTGTATCATTGTTTGCACAGGATTCGTATGCATAAAAAATGCAAATAATCCGGTTGTTTAATAGAAACTTGTCCACCTTGTTACAATTCAATACGTTTCTTTATTTGTCTTCTTTTTTTTTTATTTTATTTTTTTTTTTTTTTTTGGAAATGACGTCAAACAAAAGAAATTAATTTCTCACTCAAATCAGTCTTACAAATGGAGAAATTCTTCTAAATGTTTGTTTTTCTTGTTTTGCCTTTTAATTCCTGCAAAAGTTTTACCAATCACTAGTGTCAAGATTAATGTTATTCTTTATGCGCAGTTCAAGAGGACATTTAAATATGCCGAGTCAGGATGATGCCAAGTTTCTTTGTAAGACTGAAGGCGGGTAGATTTACTAGCTTGTGATTATATTGATCTTTATAGAAAAACACACACACATAACGAAACAGGACTGTATGTCGATGACTACATATATATATATATGTATATATATATATATTTATATAAGGAGGTATATTTGGTAAAAAAAAAAAAAAAAAAAAAGAGAAAAAGTGCTCAATACGTTAGCAGAGCTAAATGTTTTTATTATTTAAACCTATGTTTGACATACTCTTCTTCGTTATTTATCTATTTTGGTCTCTCTTTCTAATTCCCTTATATTTTCCCTTTCTTCTTTTCCCCCCTCTTAACAAATAATTTTAATTCATTTCAATTTCTTTACTTAATCTTTAATTACAACTTTAACTTCATATATTTCACCTCCCCATATTTCTTTTTTTCTTTTTCCTTTCTCTTTTTTTCCCTCTCACTCCTCGCTCTCCCCTATCTATCCAGCACTCCCACTCTTGTTTTTATTTATGCTCATTTGTAATTTAAAAGAATCTTCCTTCTAATGTATTTTGGCTTGGATTGTCTGATAAGGTCGGTAGGATAATTTTATTGTCCTGTCGATTGAAACAACTTGTAATGATTTAAGCAAAATCCCCTAGGTTGAAATAATAAAAGCAATATATATATATATATATATATATATATATATATATATATATATATATATATATATATATATATAAAGCCAAAAGTAGATGGTCAGCATTTCAAATAAGTTTATGTATCGGTTATATTAATGTAATTCTTTATTATAACTATCACCCTAACTCTATCCTGTCCACCTACTTTTGGCTCACCCTGTGTATATATATATATATATATATATATATATATATATATATATATATATATATATATATATACCCATTGGATTGAAATTTTAAATTCGACCGTTTTGGATTTTTACCCTTCACCGGACTATCCATTCATATGAAATCTTTTTATCATTTTTCTTTTGCCTCCTGTTCCCCTTACCTCACCCTTTTTTTTTTAACCAAGTAAGATCTGTGACTTACTTGTAGTTTCATTAAATACTTTTATATGCAAAATCCGATCCTGCATTTTGCTAATTCCTGCCCTCTGATGAGAAGGAGAGTATTTCTTCGAAACTCCGCAGATTAAGGACTATCCACTTATCTTGTGCTTCCTTTTTTAAAATTAAATATGTTTTTAACTCTTTTTCAAGATGTCGTTTAACATGTTTTATTAATCATTTGTTCATATATATATATATATATTTGAAATGCCATGGCTTAAAGGTTTTTTTCTTAATTTTTCTCTTTACTTTTTTTTTTATTGTTCTGATGATATAATAAAGTTATATATAACTCTTATTCCTCATCTTTCATTTAACATGCATATATATATATATATATATATATATATATATATATATATATATATATATATATATATATGCATGTTAAATGAAAGATGAGGAATAAGAGTTATATATAACTTTATTATATCATCAGAACAATAAAAAAAAAAAGTAAAGGGAAAAATTAAGAAAAAAACCTTTAAGCCATGGCATTTCAAAACTAAATGCGTCTCACCAGAAGAGGAGAATGGTCAGAATTATACAAAATGCAAATATAGAAAAACTGGCTTAGTAACATTTAGATATGAAATGGAAATGAATGAATGGGATAATATGGTAAAACATAAATAAAAAGTAGGTACAATATATAAGAATATTTAAAATTATGTATAACTTTTATTCCTCATCTTTCATTTAGTATATTTATTTGCGACTCTTAATAGTGTTGAGATTTTCTTGATAAGTTTGGCTTTGTTAAAGATTTACTCTTTGATAACATATATATATATATATATATATATATATATATGTATATATATATACACACACACACACACTAGCAGTTCCGCTCGGCTTTGCTCGGGCTGTATGTACTGTTCATAATTTTATGTACATATGTATATATTAAAAAGTGTGAATATGTATGGTAATGCCTTTCTATATAATAAGCTTCCTTAACTACCATAGAGAAAAGTTGGTAGAGACCACAAACGTCAAATTTTATTTTAACTTTGACTCTTATTTTGACTCCTTAACATTTATTGTTTTGGGCTCAAATTAAATTAGAATGTTTGACCCATGTCCAAGTAACTTACGTCTAAAATTTCAAGTGTTTAGACTCAAAATTGGAAGAGGGGTTTGCGGTCTCTACCAAATTACTCACCAATTTGAGTTTTTTTTTTTTTTTTTTTTTTTTTTTTTTTTTTTTTTTTTTACAAAGGCATCACCACATTATCAAGGCCAAGAGGCCACTCAAGGATAAGGGTTAAAGAGTGTACAGTAGAAATTGGTCAATATAGTAATCATTAGTAATGAAAATTTGGTAAATTTAATAACTTATATGGAACGGCTCATCAAGAACTTATTTACTTTAGACTTGAACACAACCATATTGTAGTCAGCCGGAAAGCAGGAAAACGGAAGACAATTCCACAGGCGTGCAGTTCTAAGAAAGAAGCTTTGTTCATGGAATCTACGTTTAGGTTTAGGCACAGATAAAGAGTGGGGGAAATTATTGATAGAGTTTACAGCTAGACGAGTGTTTCTTGTGAAAGTTTGGCGAGGGGGGACCATAGATTGAAGCTCAGTCGAACACTTTCCATGAAAATAACGATACATCAGAGACAAACTCGCAACATCTCTTCTGTGAGATAGAGGTTGCAAGGAGGAGAAAAGAACATCTCCTACGAGGCTACGAAGTCTATTTTGAACTCTATCAAGGCAGGACAAGTCCTTTCTAGCAGCTCCTGCCCAGATGTGGCAACAGTATTCCATCCTTGGACGTACCTGGCTCTTATATAGATAGAGAATAGCATCAGCAGTGAGATATCTACCGGATCGATAAAAAGATCCCACCATTTTTCCAGCGGCCTTGGCAACAGATTTGATATACGTGTTCCATTTAAGATCAGGAGTAATGGTCAAGCCCAGAAGCTTGTCAAAACTTGAGGCCTCCTGAAGACGAGAGCCATTCATTTCAATTGATGACAAATATGGATTAGAATGTTGATGATGTAAAGAGAGAAGCTTGGTTTTAGATGCATTAAAAGTAACCAGCCACTCCTTTCCCCATTGTACTACGTGCTCAAGATCAGAGGAGAGAGAATTGGAGAGAACTTGGCCGTTTACTGTCTTAGATGTGGTACCATAAATGGTAGTGTCCTCAGCATAAATGTCTACAAATGATGTAAGGATATGATTTGGAAGATCATTAATGTAGATCAGGAAAAGAGTTGGGCCCAGGATGGATCCCTGAGGGACACCGGCATTAATACTGTGAGCTTCTGATTTTTGTCCCTCAACTACTACTCTTATGAACCTATCAGAAAGAAATGATTTAATAATTGAGAAGACTTTTCCAGCTATACCATAGCTAGCGATCTTATGAAGTAAACCTTTATGCCATACCCTATCAAAGGCTTTAGATATGTCAAGAGAAATTGCCCTAGAAAGATTGCCACCGTCAAGAGATTTGCTAATCCTATGCGATATAACTGTAAGGACATCTGCTGTAGATCTAGCAGAACGGAAACCATATTGAGTGTCACTAAGAAGGTTATTTTTGTTGAGATGTTTGATTACTTCTGTATTTAACAGATTCTAGCAACTTACTCATGACGCACAGGAGACTTATTGGCCTGTACTGAGAGGGGGATGAGCGATCACCTGAATTCTTAAATACAGGGCATACTGATGAGATTTTCCAGGGAGATGGGAAACTATTCTCCTTAAGACAACGTTTAAACAGTTTTGTAAGTATGGGCGCTAGTTCAGGTTGAAGTTTTTTGAGTACTATAATTGGAATACCATCAGGGCCAGTTGCTTTACTCGAATCAAGGTTTTTGATTAGCTTCGCAACATCACGTACAGATATACGTATATCACATAGCGTGTTTTCTGATACAGGAGGAAATATTGGGGGTTGGCGGTCTTGGTCGCAAAGGGTAGAATTAGCTGCAAAGTTTTTGACAAAGAGTTTGGCTTTGTCTGATGCTGATGAGATTACCTCAGGTCCATTGATAATAGTTGGGATGGAGCACACGCTTCTGTTCAGGATTCTGTTTGCTATTTGCCAAAACTGGTGGGAACCAAGCGGCTGCTCAGCTACTTTGGACTTAACAGATTGAGCATACAACTCTCTTGCGTTCCTTATTACTTTCTTACAATGGTTGCTGGCAGTCCTGAAAACGGCTTTAGTTTCCATACATCTATTACGTTTGAAGCAGTGGAAAAAGTGATTTCTGTGCGCAATAGAGGACACATCCTTTTTAAACATGAAATGCAGAGGTAGATCAGATATAAATGTACGGAAACTATCCCAGTCAGCCTTAGTGTATCGATATACTGTACGATGAAGAGGTACGTCTGGGGACTTATTACATTTCATTTTTATCTTAATTGATACAACAGAGTGGTCGGAAGATCCAAGAGGCGACAGAACAGAAACTGAACATAGTTCAGGGCAAGTTGTGAGAAAAAGGTCTAGTAGGCTCGCATACTGGCCGTCATTATCGGGCACACGGGTAGGTTCCTGAACAATCTGAGTGAGGTCATAAGCAATGGAGAAATCATGACAGAACCTCCCCTCATCATCGGTCTTGTTTGAGTGGGTCAACCATTCGACGTTGTGAACATTGAAGTCTCCACATACGTGAATGTTAGCTGAAGGATAAGTAGAAAGGACTTGGTCAATTTTCTCAGATATGCTTTTTAAGATAGTAACTCCGCTGTTGTGGGGGCGATAGAGAGTAAATATAAATGCAGTAGTGTGAGCTAAAGCAACCCGGAAGCACATATAGGGTAAGTTAGGATCTTCCCTGGAGATGTCCCTCCCACATGGAAAGCTATCTTTAATATAGGCACATATTCCATGCCCATGGCGATCTTGGGGGTCAGATTTAGAAGTTAAGTTAGAGTATCCTGTAATTGCAAACTCATCTAGGGAAATAGCCTGTCCAATGCCAGTTTCACTTAAAAATAAAAGGTCTGGTTTAGTCTCCTGTAATTGGGTTTCAACCTCTGGAAGGTTAGAACGAAGACCCCTGATGTTGGAGAAGGAGACATGGTAGTAGAGGTCTACGTTGGAAGTTGGAGAACCGGGTTTAATCGTGTATTTTTTTTTTTAAACTTGTCATGATGAAATTTTGGAATTTGTGGACTAGGTCGTCAGATTTACTTAGAGCAGGACAGAGAGGGGAAACTAAGAGAGAAAAAGAAACAAAGAATTTTTTTTTTTTTTTTTAAAGGTCTAAACAATTTGAAATTTTACATAATGGGTATACAGACAACGAGCAAGCTTTTTAACCAGTTTTTGGGGAAAAATTTGGCTGCCAAGAGGGTCATTCCGCGTCAAATCATCCAGAAATATGGGATTTTGAAATCTGGCTGTAGTTTGCACTGCAGGTAGACAATATAGGAACTAAGAAACCCTGAAAATTTGAGCACATAACTCCAAGCGGTTCCCATTTTTTTTTTTTTTTTTGTGTTAGTCACATAATGTGATGTCATTTCTTTGAATATTTTCTGATTGGAAGATCGTATGGCTCTAAAAATTCACGCAGGTAAGTTTTTTAACCCAAGGAACCCAAAAAATGGTATCAGATTTTCTCAAAAATTAAGCCTTATAGAGATATTAAGGGTTTTTGGATTTTTTCACACGTGCCCCAAAATCGAATAAAAAATGGTGTGGCTGACATGGTAACACCTTACTTTTTTCATATATTTTTTTTAGACACAATAAATTGTCTCTGGACCAAAAATGGTTAAAAGTTCTTGTTTCGTTCATTCACAGTTTCTGTTGAAAGTCGCGTATATTTTTGATGATAATGAAAAATATTCCCTCTCCCTATTGGATGTGATAATCAATTTAGGCATGTGTTAAACTTATTTCACACCTTAATTTTGGAATAAATTTTGGAGTAAGCCAAATGCTAAAAGTAAACAAGCTTAATTCCATAAGATATTTGCAATAAAAGTAGTTCTTACAAAGGCTTTCTCCATATATTTATCTCGCACATTAAATTGTGTCTCCACCAAAAAATGGTCAAAAGTTCATGTTTTGTTCACTGACATTATTTGTTGAAAGTAAAATCTTTTTGAAAAAGTCTTGAGACCATTCAAAAACTTATGTACACTTATTTTCTTGCCTTTTTGACTCCTACTCTTGTTCCATTTTCTTATACAAAACATGGCAATTTTGATAAGGGCTGTTTGTTTTAGCTAGACCTCCCTTTGAGCGAACATACTATTTCATACACAAAAACGAATTTGAATTATTCCCCGGGAAATACCTTCATGGGAAGCAACCAGTTTCTATCTGTATGGGGTTAAGTCAGGGGAGTGACCATTTGTGCCAAATTCCATAAATGAAATAGGTTGGAACTTGGTTGTGGGACCTATTAGCTTGGAGACAGTTATTTTTTTAACTCTTAAGAGGGAGAGACTAATGGTAGACGCACCAGCCCAGATGTGGCTACAATACTTCATGCATGGGTGAATGGTGGCTTTGTAGAGATACTGGATACTGGCAGGTGTGAGAATTTTCTAGCATGGTAGATGGAACCTGCCTTTGCAATTAGTTGTTCCAATTCATGTTGCCTGTGAAAGTTAGATTAAGGAGTTTTTTTTTTTAATTTCTTACGTGTTTAATTTAAGAAATTCTACTTTAGATTTTTTAGCCTGTTAAAAATAGGCAAAAGTTATAGCCTGTTGACTTAGAATGGATGCTTTATGCTGAATTAATGGCTGAGTATGGTTAAATTTGTACTCATTTTTGCATTAAATAATGATCCCTATTAATTTCTAACCTGTCATTAAACAAATACTGTAATTATATATATTATTATAACACCTTATTATAACAAACACCATACAAAATTTCAGTCAGATCGGCTCAGTAGTTTCTGAGATAAAGTGGAACAGATAGACAAATATATAGATTATGATAATTTTCTGTTTATGGATGTCCGCCATTAATGAACCCTACAATATTGAGAAACCCCTAATACAAATTTAGTGACACGATTGCAATTCTAATAAATCTTTACTCAAGTAAAGTTTTTGTTTGATCTTGGCATAGGGTTTTGTTTAGAAAAACAGCAGGGTGCTTCTGCATTTCCACAAAGTTGGCTCGGGCTCACTTGGCAACTGACGGAAATAATCAGAAAAGGTCAGCCAAGCGTTCTTCAATTTTTAACAAACATGCTGTCTGTTTTTAGCTAGTATGAATTTATGAAGGTTGCTTATTTATAAATTAGAAAAAATTAAAAATTTATTTTAATCGCACAGGTTAGGGTGGGGTTAGATACATGCTTGTAATTTTATTTATTGTATTTCCATGTTTTTCCTGTTTATCATTATAATTTTCTCATAGCAGTTTAACGTTTTGCAATTGGTCGATTCCGGTTATTCCTGTCAGTGGCCAAGCACACCCGAGAAGCTTCATGGAAAGCATGCATTGGCTAATGCAGAAGTACCAACAACAGATTTTAAAATATAGATTGCATGTACAAGTTTTTTGTAAAAAAAATGTGAATTCGTATTGTACAACTTTTGAATCTTGGTTCTGTCATTAGCATCAGGTTTCCCTAATCCTTTCTAGATTCAGGTACTTGCGGGAGGGAGCACATGAAGGTTACTAACATCTAGTGTGAAAGTGATGCTATGGAACTGACAGGATTTGAACATGGCACTCAAGATCGCCAGTCCGTGTTATCTGCTTCACCACTGTCACCTCCTAGTTTTTAATATAATACTAGAAAGTCACCTGGCGTTGCCCTGTCATAAGATCTGCTTAAATGTGATATTTTGATTTATGCAAATTAGGTATTTATTATTATATAGACAATTCTCTATCGATTATTATATTGAATCTAATATATAGTAGTGAGATCAAAACTTTAAAAAAAAAAAAATATATATATATATATATATATATATATATATATATATATATATATGACGGGTGTGATTAGTTAGAATTGAAACCAAAACATACAACTCTCCACCTTCATTCTAAGCCATGCCCATAGGTGTGTGTGTGTGTATATATATATATATATATATATATATATATATATATATATATATATATATATATTCACCTATCATCCTTTTTTTAAAAGATGGAATCGGCCGATCGTTGAAGACAAGATTCTAGCAAGCAAGGCAAGACGGTACACAGATATTAACTTATCATCCCATTTTTTCAAAGATGGAATCACCTGATCGTTGACAACAAAATTCCAGCAAGGATGCATGGTCCACAGAGCTTTATCTCTATCTTAACTATTATATAAAAGTCACTTTGTGTGTGTGTGTGTGTGTGTGTGTGTGTGTGTGTGTGTGTGTGTGTGTGTGTGTGTGAATGAATGAATTCCTTCCTCATAGGTTCCAAAATGGCTGGGCCTATCTTTTGCAAATTTCACACAAAAGTAATTTATATGTCTGGCAGTGTTCTTAGATATGTTTTGTACAGAAATTCATTCGATAACTATCTAAAATCGAAAAAATCCAATATTAAAAATAGTTTTTCTCTCTTAAAAATAAAAACGAATAATTTTTACAGGAGAATATTTTACATTACCCCAGTCAAGGGAGATAATAAAATCTCAGCAAAACATTTCTTAAAAAGAAACAAATTATCATCTGGAGATATAGCTTAGTGGTAGAGCATTCGATTACAGATTGAATGATTCTCTGTTTAAGCCCGAGTGTACCTCACCATTTTATTTTAATTTTTTTCTTATTAATGAATTCAATTTACAATAAAAGAAGAGGTACCATTTAAACTCGCCGCAAATTATTTCTTTGTTTGCATATTCTAAAACTAAACATTAATCAGAAGTTACTTTTCCAGGGCATTCATCATCAATCCCAAATATCAGCTGATATGATATTGTAAACAAATACAGACGGAATTTGATGAACGACATTATCATTATTATTTAAAAATTGTTTGTGAATTAGTCCATCAGGCAAATTATTCCTCGTAATATATAATAATCAATAGAGGATCGATTCTATAATAATACATACATAATCTGCATAAATTAAAATATCTTGTTTAAGCGTTTTGTACGACCGGGCAACGCCAGGTGGCCAACTAGTAATTATATAGATATTGATTATCTTTTTATCAATTGAATATCTTTGTTTTTATTAATTTGTTCTCAATTACTTGATGCACTTTGTATTTTTTCAATATGCGAAGAAAATTGATTAAAAATAAATTCCTGTCTCCCTATTCAGTTATTAATTCCTGTTTCTGTTTTGTTTTCTAATAATAACAAAAGACTAAATAGGTGAAAACGAAAACATGGACAGGTTTTGTTTTTTTGTTTGTTTTTTTTGTTTGTTTGTTTGTTTGTTTTTTAATTATTTTTTTATTTTATTGATTAATAATTTTTACTGTCAACATTCGCATAATAGCAGGTGAACATGATACCAATGTGATGGGATTATTTATAGTCTTTCTGCCCCCACGGAACATATCAAATACGGTATTTAATTAAAGGACCTTGCAAACGGGAATTTTATATTTCAATATTCACTAGAACTAAACCTTCTTTTTGTTTTGGTTTATTTCTTTTCGTCTGACAAAAAGTTATTAATCAAAAAAATGTATCTTTATTTGGGAGGCGATAATTAATTTGTTTTAGCAATGTTAATAAAACAAGAGCCAAATCCAAGTTCAATTTCAGGAATAAAATTTCAGTTTTTTTTTTTTTTTTTTTTTTTTTGATTTGTACTCACTTGGAGTTTTTACACAAGCCATCATCAGAGATTACTCACTGACAACTAGTGGTTCTGATCTGTCAGTTTTTGTAATGGATCGTTGCAGCATGTTGTTAAGAAAAATGACATGTAATTTGATTAAATCCCTTTCAGAAAATATTTTGCCCGGATTGGAAGTATTTTTCTAATGGCCACCATCTTAAAAAAAAAAAAAAAAAAGTAAGTCTATATTCGTTCATTCAAGATTACTTCTCTTTGATTGGAACAAAAAATATTTCTGAAAAAGTTACTGGCATAGTTTGAAAAGAGAAAAAACAAAACTAATTGCAAATCAGCACACTACCAATCAATGCCTCGTAAATACAACTAGTGTTAAATTTAATTAATTTTATAAGTAAACATTGTGATTAATTAGAATGATTTTCACCATCAACCTTGAATATGATTCACTGGAGAAATTGAAAGATATCTAATTAAATTATAGAACATCTATTGATCGTTTTGACCCTAATATAAATGAACTTATTAGGAGATGTATGCGATCTAATGAACCGATTAATCAAAACAACCTTTCAGTTTTATTTAATGGAATATGTTAACGGAATGTCTCTGTCGGTTGGCCACTATTTTTTATGCTGTTAGGAACATGAAATGTTGTAGGAATGATCTGCTACACATGCAGATTTTCTGAAAAGTATCAGTGTTTTTTATTATTATTA
Source organism: Euprymna scolopes (assembly GCF_053919585.1). Taxonomy (NCBI): domain Eukaryota; kingdom Metazoa; phylum Mollusca; class Cephalopoda; order Sepiida; family Sepiolidae; genus Euprymna; species Euprymna scolopes. Next base: position 39,808,182 of record NC_136490.1, on the reverse strand, counting down.
CACTCCCACCCTCACATACTTATGGTCCTTAGTATAGACATCCAGTGGTAACGCCCTATTTGAGGTCTGTGAGGAATATGGAGTTGCCTCTTAATTACCATTGCTCCCAGATTCACTTTGGTCCTGAGTGGTAATACCTGTTAGGGCATCTGGTACTATCTGATCAGGCTGTCTGAAGATACTGGTTTCCTGATCAAAAATGCACCGATCATTGTAGGCGACTGGGGGGCGCCTGTTAATTTGATATTCTCTTTGGGGGAAGTCTGTTCAATCTGCATATGGTTAATGCTGTACAACAACAACAACAACACATTGATATTTTTTCTTTGATTTTTTTTAACAAGATTTTAAGTTTAAACAATCAAAAAATTAAACTAAATTTTTTAAATTCTCAACATTTGAGCAAATGTCGATATTTTAAAGATTTATTTAGTAGAGGCTTAACTCTAAATAATATTAAAAAAAAAAAAAGCAACTAAAAAAAAATCGAAGTCCATAACTTAAGTTATGTAAGCTCTATTTTAACGCGGTTTTTATTGTAAGATTTTTATTAGTTTTGATGTCTTTTAATGTCTAGTCTATTGCATTCAATAAAAGCTTCTAAAGTGTATATCCTGAAACTTTTTTTGTCTCCAAAATTTTCATAGTTGCATCAAATTTAGCACGAAGCACCCCTGATATGTCAAATGTTAGGGTAGAGGTAAATATTCTTCTTCTTTTATTATTATTATTATTATTATTATTATTATTATTATTATTATTATTATTATTATTATTTGTCATCATCATCATCTGTTACCAGAAATCTTCCATTCAGTAACAGATGTCAGAAGAATCTATCAGGTATATTTCTTTTTGTACTGAGTCAACTCTCAAAAGTCCTCCGCATATAATGTTGAACTCCTGATCAGACATGTAACTTCGTCAAAATGTTGATTAATTCGCGTAGGTTTTTTTTTTTTCTGATGTTTATGTAATTTCACTTGTATGTATATAATCCATTTCTTGGCTAAAAATAATGAAGTTCTTCACATTTAACAAATAAAAAAATAGCCGTATGGAAAACGTAAAAACATGTAAAATTATCGGTGTTATAATTTTCATATTTCGAGCAGTCCTTCGCTCTTTATCAAAAAATGATTTAAAAAAATGAATGGAATCGAAGCCATTGAGAGAAGCTGAAATTTTCAACTTTGTGCAGAGTTTATTCTTTGTCTTTCTATGCAAGTCAGTTCACACTAAACCGTTGTCTTTAAAAATAAAAAATGAATGTGTACAAGTTTATCTTATTGTGAATTACCGCTGAGAGCAACTAATTCCTTCAGTTAACAAAGTTTAATTCCAAAATATTTTTTTTCTCTCAGTCTGTAAAATATTTATACAAATTAAAGAGATTCTCACATCTGAGTTCAGACCTGTTTTGTATGTAATCAGTTTTATCATCCATTTTGTTTCTTTCTGTTTCCGTGTATATGTGGACAGAAAAAATAGTGTCTATTAAAATACATTTGATGCTTTGGAGTGTGTGGCCTGTTTAGTTGAAATCTCCGACTAATTGGAAGTCTGCTGTGTTTTAACAGACCTCACACTACAAAAAAAAAAAAAAAAAAAAAAAATGATAAACAAGTTTTACAAATTGGGCATAAGGTCATAAAAAGTGTAGGGAGTGTTGTTAGTCATCCTTTGTCTGTCCTGCTTTGAACTAGATGAATTTTGACCCATTCATGCAGCATTGTTCCTTTTGTGCTTTCTGCTTTACAATTTGTACATTGCCTTTATTTCCGCAATCAGGACAATACTGCATTTACTCTGTCTTAAAGTATCTTCAGTCGGTTACAATCAATTATATTAAAAAATAAAAAAATATGCAATTTTATTGGGAAAATATGGGAGGAAGGGGTGGGGTTGAAAAGCATCCAAAACGTTAGGAAAAAAAGAAATAAGAAACCAAATAAAATTAGAGGTGGGCTAGTTAGATCCTCCCCACCCTTTCTAAGAGTAGACCACCCACTGTTTCGCAATTTGTTTAGAACTGAAAACAAGCATGTAAATCTCTAAGTGGGAGTGAGCTAAGTGGAAGTTATCCTTCCAACATAAAAATAAAACAATTTAGGAAGGTCTTGATCAAAAATAAAAGTGGGGAGTGGATAGCTTGGATGGTCTCTCTGAATGGCAAATAGAAAAGGGCACAGGACTCGTTTATCGAACTAGCTAAGACCACCTTAATTGGGATAGGTTGCAAAAGAGCCCAGTACACTTTTATCCTAGCATAAAAACTGGGAAGTATACCTTGTCTGTAAGGACATATATTAATACAACACATTTAAAAATAAATAAATACACTTGGATTTTTTTTTTTTTTAAATAACAGTAAATGTTGTTACATTTTTTTATTGTAATTTTTCCTACTTGTGTGGCTTAAAAAAAGTAATGCTTCAGGAAATAACTCACAGATTACATGGATTCATGCTTCAGCGATAACCTTTAATTTAATGACTATCATTTATATCTTTATGATATTTATTTCATTCACGCGGAAAGTCAGTTAATTTAATACACACACACACACACATATATATATATATATATATATATATATATATATATATATGTATATAATTTGTACTTAATTGAGTCTGATAAGAAATGAAATACCAAGTCTTGTGTTCCAGTACCTGAGGCTTACAAGAATGTCATTGTGAAAAGAAGAAAATTAGTGCATGAAAAAAGGCGGTTTATGATGTTTGCATTAAACTGAAATTAATTAAACCCAACAAAGTTTTATAGGTTTTCCTACAAGCCTTGATCTCTTAATGACGCACCACACCTGGAACCATTGTGAATTGCCTTGGAGTGGCCTCTTCATGGCCACTATTTGTGAAAACGCTTAAAGCTTGCTCTTGGCCTGCCAAGCCAACAGCTCATCTGATATTTCTTGATACGTGCCTATTGAGATTTTTCAATTACTAGCTTGGATGCCCGGCGTTGCCTGGAGGTGTGTTTTGAGCAAAAACAAAAAAAAAAATTTGTAGTAGGCAGGCAGGCTCGAACCCGTAATGAGAAGGTGGAAAAGAAAGTGAAAAAAAATCTAACATCTTTCCGCTACTCCATAATACGACCGGAAGTTCGGAATGTTAAAATTAGGCCAAGTCAATCCAACCGATACAATGACTTGCAAAAATGACTTGCAAATAATCGACCCCTCCCTGTAGAAAACTGGCCATTAATGTTTTTGGCCAATTTGTCAATATTTGTCGTCCGAGACGTCACGCTTCAAAATGAGACCAATCTCGTGCAAATCCATCGCCTCTGTCGAAAGTTTTAGGCAGACATACATACATACATACATACATACATACATACATACATACATACATACATTTAAACAGACAGGTGAGATTTATATTATAGACTAGCGAAGGGTACCCGGCGTTGCCCAGGTGTTTGGAGCTGTGTGTGGAAACTCCCGGGGGGGGGGGTAAAAAAAGAGTAAGTATGAGGATCGAACCTGAACCCTTGAGGCAAAGTTGTAAATTAAAGTGTGAAAAAAAAAGTGCGACGTTAACCATTGCCCCACCGCGACATGCTAATGGAAACATGTTTGAATTTATTTAATTACTTGGGTTTAGCAGGTGCTCGTTTTAATGAGTTAATGAGGTCAAGTTTGACTGCGGGATAGTATTCATTTACTGCTGAACGTTTCCCCCATCCCCAAGATGTTATAGGAAAAAGACTAACCCACATGCGGCGAGCGACAAATGTTGAATATTTATCTTCCTGAAATCGAGCAAATTAAATAGACAGGCGAGCTTCGTTGTTAACTGTGAGATATTATGATTTATATGTGATATAAAAAGTTTTAAAATGTTGTGAAGCGAGCGACCGCTTCTCTGAAAAAAGCCTTTTGTAGACACACAGAAAAAGCGAACACACATACATACATACATACATACATACATGCATACATACATTTTCGCTTTTATATTTATAGATTATTTGCCTCCCTAAGTATAAATTTATTTAGAACCGAAAACAAACAAGCCAATCTCTAAGTGGGGGAGAGACAAGTGAAAGCATGAGAAATAGGGATGGAGTTAGAGAGATATACTTCCTAGATAAAAATAGCAAACAGAATCCTGAACAGCAGCATGTGCTCTATCCCAACTATTATCAATGGACCTGAGATAATCTTGTCAGCATTGGACAAAGCCAAACTCTTTACCAAGAACTTTGTAGCTAATTCTTACCTTTACAACCAAGACCGCAAACCCCCAGTATTTCCTCATGTGTCTGAAAACACACTATGCAATATACAAGTATCATACTTACAAAGTTATTTAAGCGTTGTCTTAAGGAGAAATGCTTTCCAACACCTTGGAAAATCTCATCAGTATGCCCCGTACTTAAGAATTCAGGTGATCATTCATGTCCCTCTCAGTACAGTCCAATAAGTCTTCTGTGCATCATGAGTAAGTTGCTGATAAATAGAGAAGTAATCCACCATCTCAGCAAAAATAACCTTAGTGACACGCAATATGGTTTCCGTTCTGCTAGATCTACAGCAGACGTGCTTACAGTTATCTAATAAGATTAGCGAATCTCTTGACAGAGGCTTCCTCTCTGGGGCAATTGCTCTTGACATATCTAAGGCCTTTGATAAGGTATGGCATAAAGGTCTACTTCACAAAATCTCCAGCTATGATATAGCTGGAAATGTCTTAATTATTAAATCATGTCTCTCTGATAGGTTCATAAGCGTAGTGGTTGATGGACAGAAATCAGAAGCTCTCAGTATTAATGCTGGAGTTCCTCAGGGGTCCATCCTGGGTCCAACTCTCTTCCTGATCTACATTAATGATCTTCCAAATCACATTCTTACATCATTCGTAGACATTTATGCTGACGACACTACCATCTATGTTAGCACATCAAAGGTTATAAACGACCTAGTTCTCTCTGATTCTCTCTCCTCTGATCTTGAGCACATGGTACAATGGGGAAAGAGGTAACTGGTAACTTTTAATGCATCTAAAACCAAGCTTTTATCTTTCGTCATCAATGCTCTGATCCCCATCTGGCATCAATTAAAATGAATGAATGTCGTCTTGGGGAGGCTTCATGTTTTGACAAGCTTCTGGGCTTGACCTTTATTCCCAATCTGAAATGGAACACATATATCAAATCCATTGCTAAGGTCGCTGGAAAAATGGTAGGATCCTTCTATCGCTCCAGTAAATATCTCACTCCTGATGCAATTCTCTGCCATATAAAAGTCAGGTACGGCCAATGATGGAGTACTGTTGCCACATCTGGGTAGGAGCTGCTAGAAAGACCTTATCCTGCCTTGACAGAGTCCCAAATAGACTTCGTAGCTTAGTGGGGATGCCCTTTTCTTTTTCCCTGCAACCTTTTTCCCACAGAAGAGACATTGCCTCTGCTTTACTGTTATTTCCATAGCAAGTGCTCATCTGAGCTTCAATCTATGGTCTCCTCTCACCAAACTTTCACAAAAAACACTTGTCTATCTGAAACCACTATCAATAATTTCCCACACTCTTTCTGTGCCTAAACTTAAATGTAGATTCCATGAACAAAGCTTCTTTCTTAGAACTGCACGCTTGTGGAACTCTTCCATTAGCCTGATTTCCAGCTGACTACAATCTGATTGTCTTCAAGTCCAATGTAAACAAGTTGTTGATGATCCCCCCCCCAATTAATCCAATTTACAGAATTTCCGCTACTTATGTCTACTAGGCTATAATCACATTGACTAATGTATACCCATTAACCCTTATCCTTGAGTTGCCTCCGGGCCTTGATAAGTGGTGATTCCTGTATAATAATAAAAAAAAAAAAAAAAAAACAATTTGTAGAGGTTATAGTCAAAAATAAAAATAGGCAGTGAATATCTTGGATGATTTCTTAATACATGACAAAAAAAAAGGGACAGGATTCATTTGATGAAATGGCTAAGAGGCTATCTTAATTTGTTTGTTTTTTTTTGTTTTTTTTTCTGTAGATATCATTTTACAAAATGTGTGTTATGTGATCTGATACAACGTTGAAATTTAAGTTTTCATATATTACCAGCTTGAGGTGAATTTTTTTTTCTATAATACATCAAAGTGGATTTGAAAATTGAATTCTGGTAGAATTTCAATAAATTTGTGAGAAGATTAATGAGGAAAATTTTTTTTTTCCATTTTTTTTTTTTTTAAACAAATATGTACGGAATTCATTAAATTCATTCCGATTATCTGCTCAATTGCAAAGGCAGCAGAAACACTCTAAGTCAAACTTTTCCTCACCAATTTGCAATGTGGTAGTGCCAGAGCCACTTTGTTAACGGTGCCCTTGTGAAAATCCACTAGGGTCTGTGTCAGGATCCATCGTTCTTTGTTCATCCCTTCCTCTGCATGACGTGTCAGGAATAAAATTGCACGAAAGTGGTAATGTTGCTTATGTGCCATTCCTTAATGTGTGTTCTGGGTTAAACCTTCCCGGGTTTTGCATGCAATCTGTGAGCTTTGTTTTTTTTCAATGTCAGGGGTGAACACCTGCAATATTAAAGGTTAACGAATAGTTACAGTCAACAAGGAACATTTCATGCAAACCAGACTATCCTGAGGTACGATCTTCATGAGCTCTATGCATAACTCCGACTCACCTAACAAATAAAAGCAGCAGCACCACCACCAATAGTTGCACCAGTAAAACAATTCTTTTTTTTTTTTTTTGGTTTGTTGTGGGGGGGGGGGATCTGTATATGGTAAGTCTCATACCTTCTAAATCTTTTGCAGCCTTGTTAGACAAGGTAAAGGGAAATATTTGTCAGCTGAAGTGGAGTTGGTGACTTCCCAACATCTTGCTTTCATTAAAAGCTTAACTTCTCCAGAAAACTTGTTAATCCAGTTCAAATGTAAAAATCTGTCAACCGTTGGCAATAATTCAGAGTTAATTACTGAAAAGGAGGATGCTGTTGTGAATAGCAACCTCCAGGGCAGTTTATCTTCCCAAGTGCAAAACACACACACACACATTCCAAATTAAGAATGTTCAAAGATAAAAACCAATGAATTTTAGAAGGTTTATGTAATAAATAGAGTAAAATATATATTTTTATTGATATTTAAATAGCGATTTTAATATCGCTATACGATCATGACAATGTTTCGGTCAATTAAATAACTAAAGACCTTGTCAGGCGATGTTGCTTTTAAGAAAGTTAAGTCCTTAATGGAATGGGAAAAGAATGAATTTCACAAAAATTGTAATTTCAAAAGGCAATCAAGCAATTTGATTGAAAAATGGGCGATTTTGCTGATTTTCGCTGACAATAAAATTATTGAAAGTGTGAAACATTTGTTGATCATCGTTCAGTTGCGGGAAACGTTGGCTCTCTTTGCTGACATAGTTACAAAAAAAGTAAAGCCAGTGTGTTAATTCGGGTCATGAGTTGCCTCCCTTATAACTGAAATTTTACTTCTTTTTCTGTATAAATTTAAAAGCATTTGGAGTTCATATGGGTAATATAACACAGTGTCTTCAACCTCGGTCATTCCTTTGTCCAATTTGGAGCTAAAAAAAAAAGAAAGAAATATGAAAAAACATCCAAAATAATGGGAAAACTCCTAGAATTTGAGATTTTCTTATTTATTTTTTTATATTTTTATTTTTTTTAATCTATTTTTATTGGTAAGAAACCCTCCTCAGTCATAATTTTTGAATCAGATATGAATTTTTTTTTCTATTTTCAGCAATAACAGACAATAGTATACACTTACGAGTCATCTTATATTATGAGTTATATTTTTAAATTTCCTCCATACATGAATGATATTATTGACGTTTGCCATGTCGTTTTCATCTGTATTAAACCATGGCAGCACAAAATGTTTGATTCAAAATAAGCATTGATATGATGTTTTAAAATATAATGCTATTTTTATTGATGCTTCTAATGAATTATAACATTTTTTTTTTTTTCATTACAGTTTTAGATTTTTCCCTCCTAAACGTAAATTATTAACCGAAGAAGAGTATTACGCTCAAGGTGTAAAAGAAACCAAGAAAGCTCTGGAAGAATTGAGAGAATTTTGTCGTAGTCCAAAATGCGCTCCATGGCAAGTGATGGATACGATGCAATCACCAAAGAGGTAAATATCTTTTATTTGTTTCGTATCGTTCTGAACATTTCAGATTGCAAATGTTGAATTTTATTTATTTATTGCGGACTGTTATCCTCATCCCTCTTTAGTTGTTGTTTCACGACGTTTCGGCCAACTATTCTTCTGACCTTCATCAGATGGTAACCGTGACGGGATAGGAACTCCGAATCTCCTAACTGCATCCTTTGCAATTACTGCCTTCCATAGCTGTTGTCGTCTCACCACGTTTTGGCCAAGTAAGCCACTGACCAGCTTTGGATAGAATTGAAACCGCTATCTTCAGACAATTCTCACCTGGAATCATAGAGACTGACGAAGGCCAGAGGAATAGTGGGATGAAACATCGTCAAACAACAGTGAAAGAAAGATGAGAATAATAGTCCGCAATAAATAAATTAATAAATAATATTCATCTCAATAATGAATTCCAATTAAAATAATATTGAATTTTCTTATAATAATTAAGTTTAAAATTAAATAAGTCATATTATTTGGATTATTCGAACTACTGTTATCATCTTGAGTGTTATTTTCACAAGGACCTAGAGCATAGTAGATAAAGTATTTGGTAAAATTCAGTTATTACACTCTTCTAGAGGTTGATGGTCTAATCCTCAGTGCGGCGACAATTACGAATTACTTAGTAATTCTACTCAGTCATAGCTGACATAATGAGAGCATGCTATCCTCATAAATTAAATGAAGGGTTCCATTTGAAATTTTGTACGGATTCAGGAGTTTGACAGAAGGATTCTCTGAGTAAGACAAGATATATCTAAAGAAGGTTAGAGGTTATATCGACCAAAATGTAAAAATAAAACTCAAAATGAGAATAGTACTCAAAGTAATCCAAATTATCAATCCTCTTCTCAAAAATTCAGAAACATAATTAAACTAGCAGATGTACCTGGCATTGCCTGGTATTAAACTTAGCATTAAATTCCTTTAAAAAAAAAGATGAAGTAAAAGAAACGAAAAGAAACTGAGACTTGTGTATATGAGTTTTTTTTTTAAACCGTTCACTTCTTGTAAGTGAAAAAGAAAATACTCTAGCTTAGATCGAAACCAAAACCTAAAGACAGTGAGTCAAGTACAATAACCATTAGGCCAGTTTGTCAAGATCTTTAAAAAGTGTTTCCAAACTTACTTATTCTTAACATAAGGAAGCTGTCATGTGAACTATTCATGCATGCGCAGTCATGAAACAGTCGAAAAACAGATTAAAATATGATGACTCCCAAGTATAAATTTTTCGATTTTTACCACTTAGTAACCCTTTTCTTCCGGATGAAAACCAATTAAAAAGATTTTCACATGTCTGAGTACCCTGTGTACCAACATTCAAGATCAAAAATTTGTGGAGTATATAAGTTGAAAGTTGTTCTCCTACACACACGCACACACATTCTCACTTATATAGATAAGGATAATGTTGTGTCTGCACAATAATTAACAAGAACACGAAAGTAAAAGTATAACAATAATATATTAGGAAGAAAAGTTATCTACATATTTACATGTCTTCAGATATACTTCAGTTGGAGATATTCTGGCAGGTGGCGTGTTGCATGTCTTACTGGAGGCAGCATAAGCGTCTTGCCTATTTGACGGTCGTTGCCGGACTCCCCCGGTTGATACCTTTATATATCTCATTTACCCGCCTATATTAATTAGTAGGCGTCTCCACAACAGATAAAAAAATGCTTTGCAGATACCAAGTGTTAACCAGAAAGGTTTGTTCTTGTCAGTGTTTGTGTTGATATTTCTTTGTGTGTATGTAAGTGGGAATCTGCTGGTGCTACAGCTACCCGTAATTGTACTGTGTGTGTAGACCACCACTATTGTTGCTGCTATTAATACGTACTATTTTAATGACAATTTTTATAATTGTGAAATAGGTTGTCTTCAGTTCCAGAATATAAATTTTGATCACTTCGCACATGCGTTGATAGATTTCTTCATTTGATCTAATTTCATTTGAATTCCAAACCTGCCACAATGAATGATTCAACAAACTAAAGTCGACATTCCTTAAACTTAAGTCTGTTAATCTGTTAGTTCTCTGATTTTCTTAGAAGTAGTTTTTCACCATATTCCATATGAAATTATATGAATTGGAATGCAGAAAATTGTCTGAACCAGATATTACGGGAACATTGATTTGTCTTCCAGGGGATTTAAATGACTCAAATGTACCCAAATTTATTTATTTTGCAAATAGCTAAAATTTACTTCATTAGTTTGTGCTTAAAGAATTCACCTAAAGTCAGGATTAATAGATGTCCATTATTAATGGTGATTTGGTTTCTGTCTGTGTGAATCTGAAACCATACTAGTACTATCTTTTCAAATCTCAATTCAAGAGATGGAGGTTAGTGTAGTATTTGTTCTACTCTATTGATATACCATCCTCCCATGTCTGATGGCAGCACTATTTCAAACAACTTGGTATGTTTCCATTGCAAAACTAACTTCCTCCAATAAGTCATCCGCATGGGACATCTGTGCTAGCTGAGTCATGTCCTCTGCCATCAATTGGAAGAGTTCATCTACAAAGCAGTTGCCCCAGCTCCCCTATAGGGTTGAAAAAGCACACAGTGACAAGGATGGATGGGTTTAATTCAACTCACTCTAGGTGAATGCTGTTTCAAGTATATCATCCTCCCAGATATTACATCTTCCTTTGGAGAGTAGTGTAGTATCTGTTCTGTTATCATGAGACCATCCTCCCATGTATTATCACCTCCTTTGGGAAATAGTGTAGTAGCTGTTCTGTTATGAGTCCATTCTCCCATATATTGCCTCCTCCTGGGGGGGGGGTATATCTTCATTCAGCATGTTACCATCCTTCCAGGCATTACCTTCACCTTTGAAAGGGGAGGGGAACAGTGTAACACATGTTCATTCATCATATATATCAGCAAAGAATATGCTCCTTCTGATTGCATATTTTTGCTAGTTATGCATGAAAGACACACTGGTAGCCTCCAGGTAAATTCTGGTTTGCCCTCTATGAGAGCTGAAATATATTCCTCAAATTTGTATAAGTGCACTGATTAATTTTGTTTACATTATTTACATTAGTAGTAATGATTGCAAGGGGGAGACAACTCAAGATTTATTTTATTCATTTTTTTAAATGCTACAATTTATGGGTTTGGTACTGGTAATAAAAACAAATAAACAAAAAAATAACATTATGTTCTCTGCATTTTGATAACAAGTCATTTTATTTAGATTTTTTGCTTTACTCTTATTCACCCTCAACAAGACACATTACCACTTGGACGTAAGGATTACTATTTGTGGCCATATCTACAAGAACACTTTGTAGGGAGTTGAGCAGCGAGATGTCTGTTCACATTACATTTAAACTTCTGCATGTCAGTAGAATCAGATAAGCAGTAAACAGAGAGGGAATTCTGAAGTCTAACAGTTCAAGGGATAGAGTAGAATGCTTTCAGGCAACTAGGGATCTCTAAAATGAAGAGGTGGGATTTTGCTGCTTGGTAGGTTGGTTAATCAGGAGTATTTATATTAAGGGAGAAAAGTGTTATGAGTTCGTCAGAGCACACGCCATTAAACTATTTATAAAACAGACACAATAATGCAACATTGCGGTGATGGAACAGTGGTTGGAGTTTTGTTGATAATGCGGGACTTATTTGATTATACATTCCTTTTTGGATCCTTGTCTAATAGGGAGAGACTAGTGGTAGATGTACCAGCCTAGATGTGGCAACAATATTCCATGCATGGGTGAATGGTGGCTTTGTAAAGATATAGGATACTGTCAGGTGTGAGTAATTTTCTAACATGATAGAGAGAGCCCATTTTCTTTGCAGCAGCCTTGGCAATGCCCTCAATGTATTTATTCCAATTCATGTTGCTTGTATTTGCTTAAATTTATATTTTAAAATTTTTTCCTCCATACATGAATGATATTATTGATGTTTGCCATGTTGCTTGTCTCTGTATTAAGACTACAGCAGCACAAAATATTTGATTTTGACATTAAAGCATTACATTTTTCAAGTATTTTGATTATTTTATAAAAGCAATATTTTTTAGCACTTTATCACTAACAACTCATCCAAATAATCTGTACATGCTTTTGTTGTTAGCTTTATCATACCCTCCAATTCAAGAATTCAAAGGTGGAGCATGCTTCTCAGGTTGGGAAATCAATTATTTCAGTTGTTATTTTTGTTTTGTTTTTGTTTAATTTATTTATTTTTACCACGTCCACTGATATCCTTGTTGATAAAATATTCTGTTAGAACAAACTATTGGCAGAATTCATTCAAGTAATTCTAAACACCTCTAAATATATAATTTTAAAAATTAAAACTAATTTTTACACTTTTTGTTTTCTCTAAATATTTTAACTTAATCTAATATACAAAGTAAAGTCAGTTTCTTTCTTGATTTTTTTTTTTTTGTCATCGAAATATTTCTATCTATGAAATCTATATTTGATTCTGATTCAGTTTTTCTTCTATATTATTGAACCATATTAAGAAGAATAAAACGCAACCCGGTTTGATTCTATCCAGAAAATACATTGTTTTGGTCCAAATTATTTTCAAATGATCACAAAAAGAAAAGGAAGGCGATGTAACTCTTATCTGTCCATTACTTCCCTTTAATTGAAACAAAAATATTTTGGAAAAACAAAATCTCCATAGTTAATAATAATAATAATTAAAACCTAATTGCAAGCAAAAACACTACTGAGCAACGCTAAGTAGCAAGTAATGTTGAATTTTTTTTTTTTTTTTTTCTAAAAGATCTGGAGATTTCGTTTGTAATCTAGCAAGTAAAATTTGGATTTAGCAGCTATCATTTTTTTTTTTTTTTTTTCTGTAAAATTTGGAGATTTCATTTGCCACCCACACTGAAGCAATTTTTTAATTTAATTACTTTTCGTATTCATTTCGTCTCTAGTCATTATATGAGACTTGTACTATTTATTAAGCTGCCTTTCGTGCATATATATGCAAATCACTAGTAATTTAACATTTCAACATAAATTTCAATATTCTAAAAATATCACCAGGACTCCCCAATTCTATGAACTTTAATCCACATAAATGTTTTATTAAACTTTACATTTCTCAATTAGTTAGACATGTTCATGTTTATTCGTGCATAATTTTATTAACTAGAAAATTAAAAAATTTCAACACTGGAAGCATATCGAAAAAAAAAAAAGGAGACCCTTCTAGAGAACACGAATAGGTGTGTACCAGTAGAATATTCTAAGTATAAGAAAATGGATTTGAGACTGAAAATGAGCCATGATGATTTCTTAGAATACTTAAAATATTAACAGCAGATATTAATGTGTTATCAGCAGAATATGCAATTCATGATAAGTATGAGATATTCCCCCGGACTTGTGTGTGTGTAGTCAGCACCAACCCTATTCGGGTTTAACCGGCTTCCTCCAAAGGAGGAAGTTTCATGGGTGTATGAAATTCACAAGCGGTCCCCAGTCTCATGTATATCCCCATTAGGGGAGATGACAACAGGTTTTTGCAGAGAGGTGTCGACGTCCTCCTACATACAGCACCTGGAATTGCCAAATTGGTCATCCATTTTAGCAATGACCAGGCTCAACGTTGCTTAACTTCGATGATCTGACGGGAACCGGTGTGTCAACGTGATTATGCCCGGACTTGTGCTAATCATTTGCAAAAAAACAATTTTTCAAAAAATCGTTTATGAATTATGTCCCTTGATAGCATTTTTTTTTTTTTTTTACATTTAAATAAAATATGATAATTGACAAATAAACATTTAAATAAAATATTATTTAGGTAAGTGACAATAAATAAAAATTTAAATAAAATATAAATAAGATAAGTGACAAATAAATATTTCAATAAAATATGAATAAGATAAGTGACAAACATTTAAATAAAATATGACTAAGATAAGTGACGAATAAAAATTTAAATACAATATTATTTAGATAAGTGACAAATAAACATTTAAATAAAATATTATTTAGATAAGTAACAAATAAATATTTAAATAAAATATGAATAAGATAAGTGACAAATAAACATTTAAATAAAATATGAATAAGTGACAAATAAACATTTAAATAAAATATGAATAAGTGACAAATAAATATTTAAATAAAATATGAATAAGTGGCAAATAAACATTTAAATAAAATATGAATAAGATAAGTGACAAATAAATATTTAAATAAAATATGAATAAGATAAGTGACAAATAAACATCTAAATAAAATATGAATAAGATAAGTGACAAATAAATATTTAAATAAAATATGAAAAAGTGACAAATAAATATTTAAATAAAATATGAAAAAGTGACAAATAAATATTTAAATAAAATATGAATAAGTGGCAAATAAACATTTAAATAAAATATGAATAAGATAAGTGACAAATAAATATTTAAATAAAATATGAATAAGATAAGTGACAAATAAATATTTAAATAAAATATGAATAAGATAAGTGACAAATAAATATTTAAATAAAATATGAATAAGATAAGTGACAAATAAACATTTAAATAAAATATGAATAAGATAAGTGACAAATAAATATTTAAATAAAATATGAATAAGTGACAATTAAATATTTAAATACAATATGAATAAGTGACAATTACATATTTAAATAAAATATGAATAAGTGACAAATAAATATTTAAATAAAATATGAATAAGTGACAAATAGATATTTAAATAAAATATGCATAAGTGACAAATAAATATTTAAATAAAATATGAATAAGATAAGTGACAAATAAACATTTAAATAAAATATGAATAAGATAAGTGAAAATAAATATTTAAATAAAATATGAATAAGATAAGTGACAAATAAACATTTAAATAAAATATGAAAAAGTGACAAATAAATATTTAAATAAAATATGCATAAGTGACAAATAAATATTTAAATAAAATATGAATAAGATAAGTGACAAATAAACATTTAAATAAAATATGAATAAGATAAGTGAAAATAAATATTTAAATAAAATATGAATAAGATAAGTGACAAATAAACATTTAAATAAAATATGAATAAGATAAGTGACAAATAAACATTTAAATAAAATATGAATAATATAAGTGACAAATAAATATTTAAATAAAATATGAATAAGATAAGTGAAAAATAAACATTTAAATAAAATATGAATAAGTGACAAATAAATATTTAAATAAAATATGAATAAGTGACAAATAAATATTTAAATAAAATATGAATAAGATAAGTGACAAATAAACATTTAAATAAAATATGATAAAGATAAGTGACAAATAAATATTTAAATAAAATATGAATAAAATAAGCGACAAATAAATATTTAAATAAAATATGAATAAGATAAGTGAAAAATAAACATTTAAATAAAATATGAAAAAGTGACAAATAAACATTTAAATAAAATATGAATAAGTGACAAATAAATATTTAAATAAAATATGAATAAGTGACAAATAAATATTTAAATAAAATATGAATAAGATAAGTGACAAATAAACATTTAAATAAAATATGATAAAGATAAGTGACAAATAAACATTTAAATAAAATATGAATAAGATAAGTGACAAATAAATATTTAAATAAAATATGAATAAGTTACAAATAAACATTTAAATAAAATATGAATAACTGACAAATAAACATTTAAATAAAATATGAATAAGATAAGTGACAAATAAACATTTAAATAAAATATGAATAAGTGGCAAATAAACATTTAAATAAAATATGAAAAAGTGACAAATAAATATTTAAATAAAATATGAATAAGTGACAAATAAATATTTAAATAAAATATGAAAAAGTGACAAATAAATATTTAGATAAAATATGAATAAGTGGCAAATAAACATTTAAATAAAATATGAATAAGATAAGTGACAAATAAATATTTAAATAAAATATGAATAAGATAAGTGACAAATAAACATCTAAATAAAATATGAATAAGATAAGTGACAAATAAATATTTAAATAAAATATGAAAAAGTGACAAATAAATATTTAAATAAAATATGAAAAAGTGACAAATAAATATTTAAATAAAATATGAATAAGTGGCAAATAAACATTTAAATAAAATATGAATAAGATAAGTGACAAATAAATATTTAAATAAAATATGAATAAGATAAGTGACAAATAAATATTTAAATAAAATATGAATAAGATAAGTGACAAATAAATATTTAAATAAAATATGAATAAGATAAGTGACAAATAAACATTTAAATAAAATATGAATAAGATAAGTGACAAATAAATATTTAAATAAAATATGAATAAGTGACAATTAAATATTTAAATACAATATGAATAAGTGACAATTACATATTTAAATAAAATATGAATAAGTGACAAATAAATATTTAAATAAAATATGAATAAGTGACAAATAGATATTTAAATAAAATATGCATAAGTGACAAATAAATATTTAAATAAAATATGAATAAGATAAGTGACAAATAAACATTTAAATAAAATATGAAAAAGTGACAAATAAATATTTAAATAAAATATGCATAAGTGACAAATAAATATTTAAATAAAATATGAATAAGATAAGTGACAAATAAACATTTAAATAAAATATGAATAAGATAAGTGAAAATACATATTTAAATAAAATATGAATAAGATAAGTGACAAATAAACATTTAAATAAAATATGAATAAGATAAGTGAAAATAAATATTTAAATAAAATATGAATAAGATAAGTGACAAATAAACATTTAAATAAAATATGAATAAGATAAGTGAAAATAAATATTTAAATAAAATATGAATAAGATAAGTGACAAATAAATATTTAAATAAAATATGAATAAGATAAGTGAAAATAAATATTTAAATAAAATATGAATAAGATAAGTGAAAATAAATATTTAAATAAAATATGAATAAGATAAGTGACAAATAAATATTTAAATAAAATATGAATAAGATAAGTGACAAATAAATATTTAAATAAAATATGAATAAGATAAGTGACAAATAAATATTTAAATAAAATATGAATAAGATAAGTGAAAATAAATATTTAAATAAAATATGAATAAGATAAGTGAAAATAAATATTTAAATAAAATATGAATAAGTGACAAATAGATATTTAAATAAAATATGAATAAGTGACAAATAAATATTTAAATAAAATATGCATAAGTGACAAATAAATATTTAAATAAAATATGAATAAGATAAGTGACAAATAAACATTTAAATAAAATATGAATAAGATAAGTGAAAATAAATATTTTAATAAAATATGAATAAGATAAGTGACAAATAAACATTTAAATAAAATATGAAAAAGTGACAAATAAATATTTAAATAAAATATGCATAAGTGACAAATAAATATTTAAATAAAATATGAATAAGATAAGTGACAAATAAACATTTAAATAAAATATGAATAAGATAAGTGACAAATAAATATTTAAATAAAATATAAGATAAGTGACAAATAAACATTTAAATAAAATATGAATAAGATAAGTGACAAATAAATATTTAAATAAAATATGAATAAGTGACAATTAAATATTTAAATACAATATGAATAAGTGACAATTACATATTTAAATAAAATATGAATAAGTGACAAATAAATATTTAAATAAAATATGAATAAGTGACAAATAGATATTTAAATAAAATATGCATAAGTGACAAATAAATATTTAAATAAAATATGAATAAGATAAGTGACAAATAAACATTTAAATAAAATATGAAAAAGTGACAAATAAATATTTAAATAAAATATGCATAAGTGACAAATAAATATTTAAATAAAATATGAATAAGATAAGTGACAAATAAACATTTAAATAAAATATGAATAAGATAAGTGAAAATAAATATTTAAATAAAATATGAATAAGATAAGTGACAAATAAACATTTAAATAAAATATGAATAAGATAAGTGAAAATAAATATTTAAATAAAATATGAATAAGATAAGTGACAAATAAACATTTAAATAAAATATGAATAAGATAAGTGAAAATAAATATTTAAATAAAATATGAATAAGATAAGTGACAAATAAATATTTAAATAAAATATGAATAAGATAAGTGAAAATAAATATTTAAATAAAATATGAATAAGATAAGTGAAAATAAATATTTAAATAAAATATGAATAAGTGACAAATAGATATTTAAATAAAATATGAATAAGTGACAAATAAATATTTAAATAAAATATGCATAAGTGACAAATAAATATTTAAATAAAATATGAATAAGATAAGTGACAAATAAACATTTAAATAAAATATGAATAAGATAAGTGAAAATAAATATTTTAATAAAATATGAATAAGATAAGTGACAAATAAACATTTAAATAAAATATGAAAAAGTGACAAATAAATATTTAAATAAAATATGCATAAGTGACAAATAAATATTTAAATAAAATATGAATAAGATAAGTGACAAATAAACATTTAAATAAAATATGAATAAGATAAGTGACAAATAAATATTTAAATAAAATATGAATAAGATAAGTGACAAATAAACATTTAAATAAAATATGAATAAGATAAGTGACAAATAAATATTTAAATAAAATATGAATAAGTGACAATTAAATATTTAAATACAATATGAATAAGTGACAATTACATATTTAAATAAAATATGAATAAGTGACAAATAAATATTTAAATAAAATATGAATAAGTGACAAATAGATATTAAAATAAAATATTAATAAGTGACAAATAAATATTTAAATAAAATATGCATAAGTGACAAATAAATATTTAAATAAAATATGAATAAGATAAGTGACAAATAAACATTTAAATAAAATATGAATAAGATAAGTGAAAATAAATATTTAAATAAAATATGAATAAGATAAGTGACAAATAAACATTTAAATAAAATATGAAAAAGTGACAAATAAATATTTAAATAAGATATGCATAAGTGACAAATAAATATTTAAATAAAATATGAATAAGATAAGTGACAAATAAACATTTAAATAAAATATGAATAAGATAAGTGAAAATAAATATTTAAATAAAATATGAATAAGATAAGTGACAAATAAACATTTAAATAAAATATGAATAAGATAAGTGAAAATAAATATTTAAATAAAATATGAATAAGATAAGTGACAAATAAATATTTAAATAAAATATGAATAAGATAAGTGACAAATAAATATTTAAATAAAATATGAATAAGATAAGTGACAAATAAATATTTAAATAAAATATGAATAAGATAAGTGAAAATAAATATTTTAATAAAATATGAATAAGATAAGTGAAAATAAATATTTAAATAAAATATGAATAAGATAAGTGACAAATAAATATTTAAATAAAATATGAATAAGATAAGTGACAAATAAATATTTAAATAAAATATGAATAAGATAAGTGAAAATAAATATTTAAATAAAATATGAATAAGATAAGTGAAAATAAATATTTAAATAAAATATGAATAAGTGACAAATAAATATTTAAATAAAATATGAATAAGTGACAAATAGATATTTAAATAAAATATGAATAAGTGACAAATAAATATTTAAATAAAATATGCATAAGTGACAAATAAATATTTAAATAAAATATGAATAAGATAAGTGACAAATAAACATTTAAATAAAATATGAATAAGTGACAAATAAATATTTAAATAAAATATGAAAAAGTGACAAATAAATATTTAAATAAAATATGAATAAGATAAGTGACAAATAAACATTTAAATAAAATATGAATAAGATAAGTGACAAATAAATATTTAAATAAAATATGAATAAGAGAAGTGACAAATAAACATTTAAATAAAATATGAATAAGATAAGTGAAAATAAATATTTAAATAAAATATGAATAAGATAAGTGACAAATAAATATTTAAATAAAATATGAATAAGATAAGTGACAAATAAATATTTAAATAAAATATGCATAAGTGACAAATAAATATTTAAATAAAATATGAATAAGATAAGTGAAAATAAACAATTAAATAAAATATGAATAAGATAAGTTAAAATAAATATTTGAATAAAATATGAATAAGATAAGTGACAAATAAATATTTAAATAAAATATGAATAAGTGACAAATAAATATTTAAATAAAATATGAATAAGTGACAAATAAATATTTAAATAAAATATGCATAAGTGACAAATAAATATTTAAATAAAATATGAATAAGATAAGTGACAAATAAACATTTAAATAAAATATGAATAAGTGACAAATAAATATTTAAATAAAAAAAGCATAAGTGACAAATAAATATTTAAATAAAATATGAAAAAGTGACAAATAAATATTTAAATAAAATATGCATAAGATAAGTGACAAATAAACATTTAAATAAAATATGAATAAGATAAGTGAAAATAAATATTTAAATAAAATATGAATAAGATAAGTGACAAATAAACATTTAAATAAAATATGAATAAGATAAGTGAAAATAAATATTTAAATAAAATATGAATAAGATAAGTGACAAATAAATATTTAAAAAAAATATGAATAAGATAAGTGAAAATAAACATTTAAATAAAATATGAATAAGATAAGTGACAAATAAACATTTAAATAAAATATGAATAAGATAAGTGAAAATAAATATTTTAATAAAATATGAATAAGATAAGTGACAAATAAACATTTAAATAAAATATGAAAAAGTGACAAATAAATATTTAAATAAAATATGCATAAGTGACAAATAAATATTTAAATAAAATATGAATAAGATAAGTGACAAATAAACATTTAAATAAAATATGAATAAGATAAGTGACAAATAAATATTTAAATAAAATATGAATAAGATAAGTGACAAATAAACATTTAAATAAAATATGAATAAGATAAGTGAAAATAAATATTTAAATAAAATATGAATAAGATAAGTGACAAATAAATATTTAAATAAAATATGAATAAGATAAGTGACAAATAAATATTTAAATAAAATATGCATAAGTGACAAATAAATATTTAAATAAAATATGAATAAGATAAGTGAAAATAAACAATTAAATAAAATATGAATAAGATAAGTTAAAATAAATATTTGAATAAAATATGAATAAGATAAGTGACAAATAAATATTTAAATAAAATATGAATAAGTGACAAATAAATATTTAAATAAAATATGAATAAGTGACAAATAAATATTTAAATAAAATATGCATAAGTGACAAATAAATATTTAAATAAAATATGAATAAGATAAGTGACAAATAAACATTTAAATAAAATATGAATAAGTGACAAATAAATATTTAAATAAAATATGCATAAGTGACAAATAAATATTTAAATAAAATATGAAAAAGTGACAAATAAATATTTAAATAAAATATGCATAAGATAAGTGACAAATAAACATTTAAATAAAATATGAATAAGATAAGTGAAAATAAATATTTAAATAAAATATGAATAAGATAAGTGACAAATAAACATTTAAATAAAATATGAATAAGATAAGTGAAAATAAATATTTAAATAAAATATGAATAAGATAAGTGACAAATAAATATTTAAATAAAATATGAATAAGATAAGTGACAAATAAATATTTAAATAAAATATGAATAAGATAAGTGACAAATAAATATTTAAATAAAATATGCATAAGTGACAAATAAATATTTAAATAAAATATGAATAAGATAAGTGAAAATAAACATTTAAATAAAATATGAATAAGATAAGTGAAAATAAATATTTGAATAAAATATGAATAAGATAAGTGACAAATAAATATTTAAATAAAATATGAATAAGTGACAAATAAATATTTAAATAAAATATGCATAAGTGACAAATAAATATTTAAATAAAATATGAATAAGATAAGTGAAAATAAATATTTGAATAAAATATGAATAAGATAAGTGACAAATAAATATTTAAATAAAATATGAATAAGTGACAAATAAATATTTAAATAAAATATGAATAAGTGACAAATAAATATTTAAATAAAATATGCATAAGTGACAAATAAATATTTAAATAAAATATGAATAAGATAAGTGACAAATAAACATTTAAATAAAATATGAATAAGATAAGTGAAAATAAATATTTGAATAAAATATGAATAAGATAAGTGAAAATAAATATTTGAATAAAATATGAATAAGATAAGTGACAAATAAACATTTAAATAAAATATGAAAAAGTGACAAATAAATATTTAAATAAAATATGCACAAGTGACAAATAAATATTTAAATAAAATATGAATAAGTGACAAATAAATATTTAAATAAAATATGCATAAGTGAAAATAAATATTTAAATAAAATATGAATAAGATAAGTGAAAATA
This sequence comes from Euprymna scolopes, assembly GCF_053919585.1. Taxonomy (NCBI): domain Eukaryota; kingdom Metazoa; phylum Mollusca; class Cephalopoda; order Sepiida; family Sepiolidae; genus Euprymna; species Euprymna scolopes. The sequence continues at coordinate 39,785,598 of NC_136490.1, read as the reverse complement.
AATATTTAAATAAAATATGAATAAGATAAGTGAAAATAAATATTTAAATAAAATATGAATAAAATAAGTGACAAATAAACATTTAAATAAAATATGAATAAGATAAGTGAAAATAAATATTTAAATAAAATATGAATAAGATAAGTGAAAATAAATATTTGAATAAAATATGAATAACGTAAGTGACAAATAAATATTTAAATAAAATATAAATAAGTGACAAATAAATATTTAAAAAAAATATGCATGAGTGACAAATAAATATTTAAATAAAATATGAATAAGATAAGTGACAAATAAACATTTAAATAAAATATGAATAAGATAAGTGAAAATAAATATTTAAATAAAATATGAATAAAATAAGTGACAAATAAACATTTAAATAAAATATGAATAAGATAAGTGAAAATAAACATTTAAATAAAATATGAATAAGGTAAGTGAAAATAAATATTTGAATAAAATATGAATAAGATAAGTGACAAATAAATATTTAAATAAAATATGAATAAGTGACAAATAAATATTTAAATAAAATATGAATAAGTGACAAATAAATATTTAAATAAAATATGCATAAGTGACAAATAAACATTTAAATAAAATATGCATAAGTGACAAATAAATATTTAAATAAAATATGAATAAGATAAGTGACAAATAAACATTTAAATAAAATATGAATAAAATAAGTGACAAATAAATATTTAAATAAAATATGATAAAGATAAGTGACAAACATTTAAATAAAATATGATAAAGATAAGTGACAAACATTTAAATAAAATATGATAAAGATAAGTGACAAATAAACATTTAAATAAAATATGAATAAGTGACAAATATTTAAATAAAATATGAATAAGATAAGTGACAAATAAACATTTAAATAAAATATGATAAAGATAAGTGACAAATAAACATTTAAATAAAATATGAATAAGATAAGTGACAAATAAACATTTAAATAAAATATGAATAAGTGACAAACATTTAAATAAAATATGAATAAGATAAGTGACAAATAAATATTTAAATAAAATATGAATAAGATAAGTGAAAATAAATATTTAAATAAAATATGAATAAGATAAGTGACAAATAAATATTTAAATAAAATATGATAAAGATAAGTGACAAATAAATATTTAAATAAAATATGAATAAGTGACAAATAAATATTTAAATAAAATATGAATAAGTGACAAATATTTAAATAAAATATGAATAAGTGACAAATATTTAAATAAAATATGAATAAGTGACAAAAAAATATTTAAATAAAATATGAATAAGTGACAAATAAATATTTAAATAAGATATGAATAAGATAAGTGACAAATAAACATTTAAATAAAATTTTTAAAAATCTATTTATATTAAAGCAATAAACTCTCTTTTTGTATTGATTTTTTTTTCTTTAGCAGTAGCAGGGCAAATTAATTCACCTATTAATTTGTCTGCTTTCTGCAGGTTTCTTTTTTTTATTTTTGGATATTTTTCTGATTTTTTTTTTTCTGACAATTTCTCTGGCAATATTTACACTTGTAATACATTTCAATTTTATTTTTTATAAACACTGTTAGATTTTTATTATTTGTTTCTTACGAAAGAACGCATATCTTAAAATCATACTACTAACGTTAAATCTGTGTGGTAACAAATTAATATTTGTGAAAACAAATATTCATTTACAAAATAATCTGTAAATGTCAGTAATATTTACAAAATCAATTTGAAAAAAATAAATGTAATCCACAAAAATTAGACAAATTAATATTTTCACAAATTTTCTCAATGGATAAATTTGCCCTCGCGTTACAAAAAAAAATCTAATCAAAAGAATTTGTCAGCTGTTATGGAGATTAACCGTTTTAATAAACTTAAAACTCTTATATATATATATATATATATATATATATATATATATATATATATATATATATATATATATATATATATCTTATATACAGTTTTGAGTTTATTGAAACGGTTAACGCAGAATATAATGTGTATTCATAAAGTCTATTATATAATGTTTTGTATGTTTGTGTTTGTATTCTTCACTAAAATTAAAAAATGCAAATCAAAATCTTAAAGAGTTAATACTTTCTTGATTATCATTGTTCTTGGTGTATAATATTTAAAATTTCGGAAAAAAAAAAGATTAATTTCTTGAGGTACAAATGATAAATAATCTGTTTAAACACAGTGTCATCCAGGATAAAAAAAAAAAACTTTTCTGTTGGTGGTGTTGTTCAGAAGCCATAATCCAAAGTATCCAAGTTAGTAACTCGAAAGTAAAAAACAAAATAATTTCGTTTCTTTAGAGAGATAGAGGGGGATTTAGTTTCAGTAGTACTCTGGAGGTCTCTTCAATTTATAAGTGCTCAATATCCTAGATGAAACAGGTAGTAACCCACAAGTTAAACTGGTTTTAGTGATGCTCTGGATCTTAGATGGAACAAGTGTGGTTAAACAATGTCCCCCTAGAATAAATAACTTCTGTGTTTTTTGTTGGTGTTGCATGGAAGCCATAATCCATAGTGCTCAATATCCTGCAGAGAGCAGATAGTAGCTTAAAATTGAGATTACATTTAAAAAGTTCTATTCTACAAAGGGAGGATGGTTTTAATAGTGCTTTGAAGGCACAAATGTTATATTATTTAATATCTACTTTTTTTTTTTTATGGCCCCCAGATAATGCCAGTTAGTTCTGCCAGTTTATATATAAGGTACAAAATTGAAGTCAATTTTTTTAGTTTTTTTTTTCTTTTTTTTTTTACATCTAACGGATTTTGAAAATCTCACTTGGCAACACTGACAATGAATGATTAATAATGGCGTCTTGATCTTTAAATTATGACAACTTCATTGCGAATTTTATAAATTCGTTGAAATGACATTTAATGAAATTGGGTTTCATATATAATAAGAGTATTTAAAAACAAGTTTTAATTATCAATTACTAATCAGTAAGATATTACAATCATTTGATAGTCACTTTCCCTTTTTACTGTTATTGGGGAACAGAGTTAATTGATTTATCAGAAAAATTGTTCTATAATTTAAGAAATCTATGATGTATTGACTTTAAAAACTTTCCATTCACACCTAGGGTTAGATGCAGGGTTAAGGGAGTTTTCTAGAGGTGGGTGGGCGTGTCACTTAAATTTAGAGTTTGTCATAACAATATGTTCAAGGGAAAGCATTTTGAAGAGGCGTGTTTATGACACAAATCTTGAGTTAGTGGCATAGTAATAACTTTTTTCATGCTAACTTTTCAGCTTGAAAAATATCAAGAGAAAATGACCAGGAAATGGGGTATCAATGTGACATTTGTAGTTGAAATTGATCCCCACCTCTTAAATTCTAAATTTGTTTTTTTCGTGCCTGCCTACTTGTCTACTACCACTTCTTTTTTTTAACACCTCTCCACCCAAACTGCCTACTGTTGTTTTGATTGCCCCCCCCCCCTCTGCTACTACTACTTTTTTTAACACCCCTCCCGGGGTTCCTTACTACACCACCTCTACACACCCGGGTAACGCAGTTATATATAAAATTGTTTTTAAAACTTGAATTTTGTCTGGAGAAGACATTGAAAGGGCTTTGAAAAGTCCTTGAAAATCGACATTGAAAATCCCTATATGTATCATTTATATATAAATTATGGCAACAGTGTAGGAATACAAGCTTCATGATAAACAAAGACTACCAATTAAAAGAAGATTATTATTTTAGTCTGAGCTATATAGAGCGTGTTGATATAGCAGTCTTCATTTTGTGAAATGTCAGAAGAATTATTAGCTTAGGGATTTGAGTAAACAAATTGATTGCATTACAGATTTCTTTTTTTTTTTTTCTTGATGCAAATGTTGTGTAAATTTGAATCTGTAAGTTTAAGAAGCCAATACAATGCAGAATTTTATTTTTATTTGACTAAACATTTATTTAAAAATTTTAAATCAACTTAGTTTTGACGATTTAAAAAGAATTGGAAAAAACAAACAAACTTGCCATTGAAAACCACACAGTTTTTACTTTTCTAGTGATATCATGTCACAAGGAAAAAAGAAAAAACACAAACTGTTTCTATGCCTGATGAGGACATCGAAACAAAGTTGATTTTTAATTTTTTAATTAAGTAAATATTTATTTAAAAAAGAAATCTGCGGTGTATTGGCTTTTTAAACTTAGAAATTCCAATTCAAATTGATTGCATTATTAATATTTAACTTTATTTTGTTGAAAGTTTAGCACACAATAAAAGTGCATCATTCAAGGTTGAATTAAGTTTTCTGTTTCGGCGTTCCAGGTTAAAGGGTTGGAGTTGACAGTTAAGCATAACTTAATGGACCACTTTGATAAGAGTCTTATCCCTATTTTAATAAAATAAAACAATCCAGATATGGAAGTATAGTTGTCTCCCCTTTTAAAGTTTTTGTCATACAACTTTTGTAAAAAGAGAATGTTAGTTCCATTGCGGATTGAGCACTAACTTTTCACATAACCATTTCCTTTTTTTAAGGATTGTCTCATGTTGTTAAAAAGAAAAAAAAAATGATTTACTTTAATTATTTTGTATATATAATTATTTGTTGCCAAAATATTTTCTGTAGGAAAGATATCTTTTTTTTTTTCTGCAGCAAATATCAATTACAGATAGATACCATTTTTTTTTTCTATCAGTAACAGATTTTGCTATTATCTATATTATATTTCTCTTAGCCTGTCTGTTTTTCCATTCCATTTTTTCTTGGAAACTATTTGGCCAATTTGGCTGAAATTTTGCATGGAGCTTTGTTATAAGTATTACGGTATCCACTTGATGCAGAGGGATTAATAGAGATTAATCACCACAGTATCACATTTACTCTCACTTTAGAAACTACTGGGTTGATCTGTCCGAAATTTTGTATGGGCTTTTAAGATGTATTATGGTATCCGTTCAGTGAACAGTTAGGAATTAATAGAGATTAGTGTTTAATGTAAAAATGAGCACAAATTTAACCATATTCAATCATCAACTTGGCATAAAACACTTATTCTAAGTCAATAGTTTCGTTTATTAATACTAAATAAAGTGTTAAAAATTCTTGTTTTCATTCAGATAGAAACTGCAATGGAAAGAAATGGGTAATATCTTAAATTTTTTAAATTTCGATTTTGCAAAAGATCACGTGCCATATCATTTATAAGCAGTGTGTTCACAGCTATGTATAACTCAAACAATGTGAGAGGAATAATGCTGTTAAATTGAAGAATATAATAGGAGTTTACCTTATAACTAACATTTTATTTCTTTTTCTGTATAAGTTTAAAGATGTACAAAAAAAATTAAAACGACTTTACTGCATCCTGGGTGACACCGGGTAGGGACAGCTAGTTTTTATATAAATTGATCATCTTGAAGTTGATATTCCCCACCCCGAATTTCTTCACCATCCTCTTAATTTTTTATTCTCTTTTTAAATCTTTGCTTTATATATAAATTGAACACCAAATTCCTAGCTCTTATTCTACAGTTCAATTTTTAGAGTTTCAATCCCTTTAGATAAGTTTCCCATAAAATGATTTACTTTGTTCTGAAAGGATGTTTGTAAACAAGATTATTTTGATTAAAAGTCAGACAATTTTATGTTAACTTGTAGAGAGAACTGCGCACTCGATTAAAAATTGAACTAGTAATTTTTTTTTTTTTTTTTTTTTTTTTTCAAATATAATCTGTTCAATTTTTTCCACAAAATTGGAATTGGGGTGAGAGCATGTTTCGTATGTGTTTGCCAAATAGAAAATAAAATGGAAAAATATTAAGTTCCTGAGTTTTTGAGGCTTGATTATTCATATTATTTAGATTCTTCATATTACTGTTCTTAGCTTGAGTGTTATTTTCACAACGTTTCAATCGATGTAACTGCCAATTTTTTCAGTCAATGTAACTTCCAACCTGTTTCAGTCGATGTAACTTCCAACCTGTTTCAGTCGATGTAACTTCCAACCTGTTTCAGTCGATGTAACTTCCAACCTGTTTCAGTCGATGTAACTTCCAACCTGTTTCAGTCGATGTAACTTCCAACCTGTTTCAGTCGATGTAACTTCCAACCTGTTTCAGTCGATGTAACTTCCAACCTGTTTCAGTCGATGTAACTTCCAACCTGTTTCAGTCGATGTAACTTTCAATCTTTTTCAGTCGATGTAACTTCCAACCCTTTTCAGTCGATGTAACTTCCAACTTTTTTCAGTCGATGTAACTTCCAACCTTTTTCAGTCGATGTAACTTCCAACCTTTTTCAGTTGTATCTTGTTAAACTCAGGGAATCTGCATGTTACTCCTGTGGATTAAATAAAGGGTTCTGTTTTAAATTCTGTGCAGATTCCAGAGTTCGACAAGATACAGCTGAAGATGTTACAGAGATTACATTGATTGAAACATTGTGAAAATAACACTTAAGATGAAAACAATAGTCTAAAAAAATCCAAATGATACAAAGAAAAAATATATATGTTAACAATTTATCTTGTACACCGTCATCTTTTTGGTCTCAGTTGCCTTGTTGGTGGTGAATAGGGCTCTAACACGTATTGTTATAGAAAATGTACCAAATGGAATATCAAATATTCTAGTAAGATGCGAATGGTATACTGTTGTTAATCGAATAATGGATTGAGTTCAAAATTCCACATAGTTGCAGAGTTTCGTTGCTTTGTAAACCTCACGGTTTTCCGGAAATCTTAAGCATAATAATCGCAAGGGCATTTCGCTCTGAATATGTTATTATGAATCATATGTCCGCATTAATATGTGGAGAATTAAAAGATGTTGAGGATTAATTTTTTTTTTAAAGAATGTTTTCATGTTCTATGTTCTGTATTTTTGTATATCATTTTTTTTTTTCATTTCAATGACAAATATTATCCAAAAAATGAGGTTACATTTAAGCTAGTATGAAAAAAAAAATGTCTAAACGACAGTAATTCATAGAAAGAAAAGCAGTAATAAAAAATGTGTATAAGTTAGATATTTTAATAAAAAAAAATTTAATCTAAAAAGTATGTTAGACATTTAGTCATTCATTAAATATGCAATCTTTATTTCCTTAGAACAGATCTTAAATTATAAAATGGTGTTGATATTTTATTTATTTATTTTTTAATAAGCAAGGTCTGAATCAGTTTCGTTATTTTCTTAAGATTCAAAGGTTCAAGCACCTGCATCGATCTGATCTTTGTGTGCGTGTGTTGGTTATCTTGACGTTCTAAGCAGAGCCGTGGAGTCAGTAGCGTTCTAGTTTTAGTGCCTTTTACTCTTCGTTATGAATTGTGTAAGTTGTTGTAGAGGTAGACTATACTTTTATAGATGACATAATCATGTTAACCCACTGGTTTTCATTAGATCCTTAAAGTTAAGCAATGTTGAGCCTAGTCAGTACCGGATGAGTGACCATTTGAGAGAAACTGGCACTGTATGTAAGAGGACATTGACGACTGCAAAAATCTAACATCATTGTCTCCTCTGACTGGGATATGCATGCAACTGGGGACTGCTTGTGAATTTAATATTCCTGTGAAACTTCCCCCTTTATGGAAAGCTGAATCAACTTACCTAGGGCGAATGTTGGTTGTCATTTGTTAAACTAGACTTTCCACCATTAATTATGCAACTACTCTAAGAGAAGAAAAACTTCAAAATAATACCAGTCTTTCTCTGCTTATCCCAGTATTGTATATGTGTGTGTGAGAAACAGCACTAACCCTATTCGGATTTAACCGGCTTCCTCCATCTGGTGTGTCAACGTAATTATGCCATATATAGGCATTGTATCTAGTAGTCCTCGATTTTCTTTGCCATTGTATTCAAGAAATGCTGCTTAACAATGGTGTGGTCGGTGATTGTGCAACCCTTGCTTCATTCCTGTAATAGCAGTTTTACAGGAGGGGTATCCATTGTCTCTTGAGACTGAAAAATATATAATAATCTTTTTGGTACTTGCAGAATAAGGATTGTGCTATCGTCAGAATTTTCTGGACAGTTTATGTAAAACACTGGAAGTTGCTGAATGAAAGTTTCATGATTTTTTTTTTTATTTTGAAAAAACTGTCCAATTTATTGTAATGAGAAATAGTTCTGTTCTTACAAAGATAAGTCAATGAAAAGTTAATTGAAAACAAAAAAAAAAATGAAAACAATATTCTTTTTTTATGTAGAAAATATAATGAATAATTCTTGGACAATTTTTATGAAACGTAAAGAAAATTAAAATCAAGAAAAAAACACTCATTGTAAGTTTCATGAATAAATATTTATTTTTTAGATAACAAACAACTAATAAGAAGCAAAAAAAAATTGATATTGTGATTTTTTTTTTTAAATAATTTTTCTTTTTTTTTTGTTCAAACTAAGGTAAATAAATTATTATTTTTTATAGAATAAACCAATGATAGCAAATAAATGTTTTCTTCAATCATGTTGGATGCTGCAATTTCATTAGTTTAGCATTTCAGCATCTTTCACCATTTTATGTAAATTACCTGGGAAATTGCAATGATAGTACTTATGCAGAATAAGGACCATACTATCTTTAAATCATATTGTAAGAGACAATTTTAATTTACTTCTTCAATCCAGGACCCCTTGGCGGATAATGTCCTTTTTTTGCCCTGTTTCTTTCAAATGTTCCCTTTTTTATGTTTTGATGAGTTCTTTCTTCGGTGTAGTATGACTACATGTCACAATTACGAGTTCCTTTCTCATACTATTACAACAATGATTATATATTATTATTATTATAATTACTATTATTATTATTATTATTATTATTATTATTATTATTATATTAAAAAACAAAGCTACATCAAAGGGAGATCACTCTCATATTCTTGTCCAGAGTTTCCAGATTGGACTTTTTAAAGTAAAATTTTACAACTTTTTCGAAGCAAGTTAGCCTTCAAAAATTGTATTTGACCTTTTTCAAAACATAACATACGAACTAAGGAAATGACAAACAGAATATCATATAGATTGACTGTAAACAAATATATAATGTGGAGAGGTAATGAATACCTACGTTGAATTTCATTAACTAAGTTTAAAAAAAAACAAAAAAAAAACAAACAATATATTTGCATTAGATCGATGTCCTTGTTGATAAGCTCCGCCTTCAAATGCAATATGATTTCAAATTTCACGATTCTTTTTTTTTTTTTTTCTATAGCATTCCAGTTATTTTTTATTGATATTTTCAATATCAATCATCATAAAGATGAATAATCTTTTTCTAAATAAAAAAATGGATGAAAAGATTTGGTATTATTGTAGATTAACACCCCTCACTAAATCACACCTTCCCAAGAGATGAAATTCTACTTTTTTTAGGCAATTATATGTGAACACTCTGAAAAATATGACAGAAAAAAATTGCTTTAGAATTTAAAATTGGGATTATTTTTGTATATAAATTAAACAGAAAATGATTTACTTCTGGGTCATTTTTAGCGTTTTAGAGCAGCATACAATTTTTTTCTTTTTTATTGTTGGGGGTCTATTTTTCAGGCAATTATGTGGGGTTTTACAAGGGGGTTTGTGGAAGGGTACAGATTGCCAGTTAGACCTAGGATAAGAGGTATGTTTAAGTAGTGCTTATCGCTCTGATTTAAAGTTATTGGTAGGATTAACAGTGTTTTTAAGGTGGAGGATGACATTGCAGCTCAAATCTAAATCCTTTTTTTTTTTTTTTTTTTTAATTTAAGATGTAAATTGGTGTGGCCTATAGAGCTAAGGTTTACTGGTAGTTTAAAATCAATAAATATTCATTTCATTATTAATATGAGCCATAGAAAATAAAGTTTTAAACAAAAACAAAGAAATAAAAACTTAAAAAGTTAAAAAGTTTTGGGCATCAGAAAATAGGCACAAATTTTTCTGATTCTGATACTCCCAAAAGTTCTGATTGTTTTCGATTTCGATTAATCCTCCCAACATTAATATTTACAACTCCGAGCAACTTTCAGTTTTAAAACTCGGCAAAAGTAAATAGTGTTACTTAATTTGAAAACCCCAATGAAAATGTAGGTCACAACATAAGAATATCCGGAAACTAATTTTTTTTTTTTTTTTTTTTTTTTTTTAATAAATTTTTTTTTACAGAAAAATGTTTTTAACTGAAAGTGAGAATTTTTTTTTTTAATGTAATAAAATTTAAAAAATGGAAAATAAAATAAATTAATGTTTACTTAACAAAGTTTTAATAAATAAAATAAAAAAATAAATGTAATTAAAATAAAATGTGCATTTGTCCAAATATAATTAAACTTTAGTCGTGGTTGATGGGTAAAAATCAGAAGCTTACAGTATTAATGCTGGAGTCCCTCAGGGGTCCATCCTGGGGTCAACTCTATTTCTGATCTACATCAATGATCTTCCAAATCCCACCCTAAGATCATTTGTAGACATTTATGCTGACGACACTACCATCTATGGAAACACTTCAAAGGCCGTAAACGACTGAGTCTTCTCTGATTCTCCCTCCTCTGATCTTGACCACATTTAATGGGAAAAGAGGTGGCTGATTACTTTTAATGCATCTAAAACCAAGCTTCTATCTATATATCATCAACACTCTGATCCCCATCTGGCATCAATTGAAATGAATAGCTCTCTTCTTGAGGCGGCTCTGTTTTGACAAGCTTCTGGGTCTTACCTTTGCTCCTGATCTGAGATGGAACATGTCCATCAAATCTGTTGCCAAGGCTGCTGGAAAAATGGTTGGATCATTCTACCGCTCCACTGCTGATGCAATTCTCTACCTATATTAGAACTAAGTTCGTCCAAGGATAGAGTACTGTTGCCACATCTGGGCTGGAGCTGCTAGAAGCAGCTTATCCTACCTTGACAGAGTTCAAAATAGTCTTCATAGCTTAGTGGGGGATGCCCTTTTCTCTTCCCTGCAACCTCTTTCCCACACAAGAGATGTTGCGAGCCTGTCTCTATCGTTATTTTTGTGGAAAGTGCTTGTTTGAGCTCCAATCTATGGCCCTTCCCCTGGAATGACTTTCACAAAAAACACTTGTCTAGCTGAAACCACTATCAATAATTTCCCCCCACTCTTTATCTGTGTCTAAACCTAAATGTGGATTCCATGAACAAAGCTTCTTTCTTAGAACTGCACGCCTGTGGAACTCTGTTCTGTTTTCCTGCTTTCCGACTAACTACAATATGGTCATCTTCAAGTCTAACGTGGACAAGTTCTTGATGAGCCGTCCCCTTAAGTAATCCAATTTACCAAGTTTCCACTACTAATGATTACTACAACATTTTCCCATTGACTACTGTACACTCATTAACCACTTATCCTTAAGTGGCCTCTGAGCCTTGATAAGTGGTGACTCCTTTGTAAAAAAAAAAAAAAAAATGTATTATAATAGATTAAGTAAAACGATGTAAGAAAGCAGGATGTTCAAATTAAGTAATACTGTTTACTTCCGATAAGTTTCAAAACTGAAAGTTGCTTGGATCGGTAAATATGCTAGATCGTCAATATTATTGGGGAGGAGGTGGTGTTAATTTCCAAATAAATATTTAATATTCTTGTAATCCTTGACTATAAAATTTGAAAAAAGATGAGAAAGCCGACATAGGTGGGTACTTCAGCTAATTATATGTGTACAGGGAGGATAATATTCTTGACTTGATAAAGAACAAGCAGTGATTTATAGATATATTAGTCTGGGTGCCCGTGTTGGCTGAGCGCTTGGAAGTGTGTATTGAGCAAAAAAAAAAAAAAAGTGGCAGTAGGCAAGCAGGCTTGAACCCGTACCGTGAAGAAGAAAAAGAACGTGAAAAAAAAAAAAGTGACGTCTTTGCTGTTGCATCCTTTGCGAAACTGGAAGTGACAAAGATTTAAATTAAGGCTAGTCAATCAAAAAGAGAGGATGACTTTTGAAAATATCGGGGAAAAAAAAGCGACCCCTCCTTGTAGAAAAGTGTCCAGTTGAGGGTCAAGGAATTAATGTTTTTTTGGCTAGTTTTTCGATATTTGTCATACAAAGGGTCGAGCTTCACAACGATACCAAGCTCGTGAAAATATGTCACCTCTTTCGAAAGTTTTAGGCATACATACAAAGCATATATACATACAGATTTTTTCCCTGCATCTAATAGATGAACAGGCAGATTGTGCTTGATTCGATGTTCATTTATTTGATGAGCTTGTGTTCTGCTTATTGCTGAAGTCGTGCAAATTGAATTACAGACTTCTGATATAAATTATTTAATATTTGATCTATTTTACAGCATTTATTTGCTATTGGAAGCCATTTTCTCTATCTTTTCCTAATTTCATTCTAGATTATTAATTTGATAATTTTTCTTCTATTTTAATTAATGTTCAATATAAATACTCTTTATCCTAAAGGAAGGCTATTGATTAGGTACAGAATATTAAAAAGTTCATCTTCTACATATAAGGAATTGATGAATAACAAGAAAGTCTTCCAGCTGTATGTGAGTGGCAGTCATAGTAGATACGAGTGTGAGAGTGAAAACTCCTCCACTTCCTCCTTGACCAATTAAAAAATATATACATCAAGCAGGATTAAATATTGAAATCAAAGAAGACAAGCCAAACTAAAATTTTGTTTTCTAACAACATCGACCAAATATGTGGCAGAAGTCACTAATTGAAAAGATTTATGTACATGGTTTTTATTATAGAAGCTATGCAGGAGGGGAGGACTGACTTTATAAGACTAGCAGGCGAGAGGGCTTTGCCCGGGCATAAAATATGCTTAAATATGATATTTTAATTTGTCCAGATTTCATATATATTATTACAGAGTTGTGATTTCAAAAGTAAAAATAAAAAGTATTTAGATGCCATCAGCAAGAATTGAAACCGAAACCGTAGCATTCAAAGCTGGTGACGTTACCACTGTACCAACGTGACATGCATATGAACTGATTAAAAATTAAAAATAAACTAAGATGAATGTACAAAATGTTTTACGATTTTTTTCAATTTTGACCCATTTTAAAACAATTTTAACTGGCTAAAGACCCATAAAAGAACGGCCCGTAAAACATCCAATCATTTGAGGCCGCTCTGTGACTTTTAGTTTCGGAGGAGATAGTTTGAAAATATGGAGACAGACAGACGTTTATATATTAGACTTTTTTAAACTCTTATTTTACTGTACTGCTGTATGAATCCCAAGTATGATCTTAAACTACATCTGGAAGTGAAATTTCAATTTTGGAGCTTGGAAAAGGGAGTGTTATGGAGTCTATTCTTTGTTGGCATTAGTTCATTCTGGTAGTCTATTGCTACTAGATCAGGTTGTTGGAAGATATCGGTTTCCCAACTTAAATGCACCAAACATTCATGTTACTTTTTTTTTCTCTTTGCAAAACTCAATCATGTTCTTCAAAGCCAAAAACAAAAACAATTTTTCTCTACAAAGCAACCAAACCAAACACCAATGATAAATATTTGAAGATATAAAGAACTTTAAGCATAAAATTTTTTCCCAAAATGATATAACCTGAAGAGGGTTGATATGTCATAAAACAAAACAACCAAACCAAAACACCATGAATAAATATTTGAAGATTTAAACAACTTGAAGCATAAAAACTTTTTTTTCAAAATTATTGGATTCGGCATTAACCCGAAAAGAGTTGATATGCTGTAAAACAAAACAACCAAATCAAACGAAACCATTCTGGTAGAACCTATAATATCTGGGTTAAATAGAATCCATCCTGGGTATGACACGAAACTACACCCAATGGTATACACATAAATTTACATTTTGATAGCAAAGAATTTTTTGAGAAACCTAAAGTAGATGCTATAATGTCATTCCTAAAAGCATTTGGTCTATATCAGGGAAAATACCGTTTGGCTAGGAACAAAATTAATTTCTGCTCTCTGTCAGTGAAGGGGAAATCCTTCTAAATTGAGGCAATTTTAATGTTTTCTCTTAGAGTACCATATTTTGGGGAACTACATTTTTCCCCACATTAAAAACCAACCTTGTGTCTAAGTTTGCCCTCGTTGGAAGACAAATAAGTAAAGACAAATGAAAATCAAACATTTTTAAAGTATTTAAATATAAAAGAATACTTGAGAATTACTGCAGGAAATGAAGTGTATGTTGTTTACACTGTATTTGAAGATATTAAGAAATTGAATCTTTTAGTCTTTTACGAAAATGGTTGAAATAATTATCTAAAAATAAAAGGATGGGGTATATGTTTTCAAACGACCAAACCAAAGAAATTACTTTGCCATGTGATAGTCTAATGTACATAATAGTCTAAATATATTCTGAGATCTTAAATAATAAATTGGTTACTTAGTGCATGTTCTAATGATTTTGTTAATTTTCCTTTTTATTATTTAATTTTTTTGCCTTGTCTTAAAATCGTTAACTTTTAACATCTGCTACCAATCGTTAAATATTTTTTTACAATAAAATATTTTTTCTGTTTTAATCTTCCATTTTTTTTTTTTATTATTTGATTTCAAGTTGACTTCATCCTCATAAATCATGCAAGACCAGATCCTGGTTATGACTTTCAAGTGCATCTGTCGAGCCTTTAAAATTATAAAATTCTATAAAAAAATAAAAATAAAAAATAATTTAATTTGACTCTTTCTGAGATGATGTAATTTTATTCACATTTTTGCACATTATTTTCCTCATTTCAGTGGTTTTTTTTTTTTTTTTTTTTTTTTTTTTTACAAAGGTGTCATCATTTATCAAGGCTCACAGACCACTCGAGGATAAGGGTTAATACATGTACGGTAGTCATTGGGTCATTAGTGCAGTAATTGTTAGTAGTGAAATTTAGTATAATTTGATTATTTAATGGGACGGTTCAACAAGAACTTGTTTACATTAGACTTGAAAACGACCATATTGTAGTCAGCTGGAAAGCAGGGCAGCGGAACAGAGTTCCACAGGTGGGCAGTTGTCATTTTAAAAATGTTTTCCCTTTTGCATTATTTCCCTTTAATTTGATAATAAATATTTGTCAGGTGCAATAAGTTGTAAAGTATGAATAATATATCCACAAACAAGGAAATTATCCAATGTTTTTTTTTTTTTTCTATCAAATGTTTCTTCCCAAAGACACACAACTTGATTCCCTGGCCTTTAGCATGGTATGAAAGTTCCCACTCCCATTTAGAGATTGGCCTGCTTGTTTTTCGGTTCTATACAAACAGGTAGTTTAGTTTATTTTTTAGGAAGGTTTTGGAGAGTCTTAGTAATCTTGATTTTTTTTCTTTTTTGTTTCTTGTAATTTTTTCTAACAAATTGTTTGTTTTCAACACTATAATATATAATTTTCATTTCGTTTTTTTTTTTTATTGAAAGTCGAAATGGGTTATTGATTAAAATAAGAGACTTCCAAATGGGTATTATATCTATAACAGGCCAAGAGATCTAATATCTAAGATATCTAATTTTAGAGCTTTCCCACTCCCATTTAGAGATCGACATGCTTGTTTTCGGTTCTAAACAAACCGGAAAACTAATGGAAGTTTATATTTTAGGAAGGTTTTGGATGAACTTACTAACTAAACTATTTTTATTTGGTTTCTTTTTTGATTCTTGTAATTTTTTGTAACAAATTGTTTTTTATTTGTTTTTTGCTTTTTTCAGCATTAGAATATATAATCTTTATTTTATTTATATTTTAATTAAAAGTTGAAATAGATTATTGATTAAAATGAGAGATGTCCAAATGAATGTAATACAAGACGCGGTATCTATAACAGGTTAAGAGACCTAAAATTTAAGATATGTTATATATCTCTTGGCATCTTTATAAGTATTGCCTTGACATAATACTAAACAAATAACAATCGCATGAATTCCCTTCTTGTGTTTTTTATTTGACTATTTTACAATTTTTTTGTATCATTTCAGATTTACTAATTTCGTTTTAGGAGGTTCCCACATAACCGATGATGAACTTCTCTCATACAACACTGACCCTGGACATATGCCGCACCGACGTGATGATGATGATGAGGAATCTGACTTTGATCTTCAATGGGATGAAGATGCTTCTTAGTGATGGAAACTGATTTGTTTATTGCAAAATGCAAAGGTTAACAGCTGAGAATGATTTGGGAGGGAGGAGACAAATATTGATGGTGTCTCTGTTAGCTGATGTAGATATTATGTGGAATATATATATATATATATATATATATATATATATATATATATATATATAAAGTTATGAAAATATATATGGCAAATAAACTACACAGAATATTCCACATTTCATTCTCATGAGAATTCCCACGAGAATGAAACACAAAATATTTTGTGTAGCTTAATTGCCATATATATTTTTATAACTTACTACCTAGCTCTACACTGTTGAGGTAAATACTGAAAATTTATGCATAAAATTATGTCTTTGTATATTAATTTATGTGATTAAATGAAGTAGTCATATATATATATATATATATATATGATACTCAAATATGGTGAATGATTGCATAAATACAATTGTGTAGCTATTTACCATATTTTATTATAAAGCTCTACTAATCTATTGAGCACTATTGCAATAAATATTGGAAAATCCACCTTAACTATTGGAAAATCCACCTTAACTATATATATATATATATATATATATATAAGGAAAATGAATAACATCAAACCTTAACACATACTAAACAATAATTATTTTGGTCTTAAACAATCTCTTTTGTGAACTGAGAATACACTTAGCAAAACTACAGATTTAAAAAGACTAGTTACAGTTGGAATAATTTCATAAGTATGTGTTAGAATTTTTCTGTTATTATTTCTTTTTTAAATATTTCCTCAAGTCAGAAATATTATGTCTGATATATATTTATAGATCTGTATAATTTGATATTAGGCTTATATATATATATATATATATATATATATATATATATGTGTGTATGTATACATGTAGATTTACGAGGTTTCCCTGCAATTTCTCTCATAGAATATTATATTTTAATACGTTTTGTAAATGTTAGTATACCTATTAGCGTTGAAAGAGTGAAAGCTTACATATGCAGATTACTTTCTTTGGTTAACGGAGTTAAATATTTATTAAGTCCTATTCAAAGTTTTTTAAAATTCAAAAGGAGTTGTTTTTTCCTCCCTTAACTAAATCAATATATTATTTTTCATCAACTCTAGGTCAATAAAATAACGGCTTTTAACTTCATTAATTGAGAAATAAAATTAGCATAGGTATTAAAACTGAAAATTAAATTAAAATTATTTGATTTTTACCCATACTGAGGATAAAAGCCTGAATATGTTATTAACAAGCATGCTCTTAAAACCATAAGAGAGAGTGTAGTATCTGTTCTGATACAATTTTTTTCATTCTCGGTTAGTGGAGGAGAAATACTTCACGACTGAGACAATTTTAATTTTTGTTCCTTTGTCCCCCTCCCCCCACACATTAATAAACGATCCTGGTGTCTCACTCTGCCCTCCCGCGGAGGCAAAGTAAATAGGAACAAGCATATCAAATCAATCTGTGGTCAGTAATGCCTTGGTTGTGTATGCGTCAGGGAGGAGGGATTGAGGTGAATGAGTAAGCTTTTAATAGACATGTTTTTCCACCGATCCGACCGATGAGAATAATAGTGCCTATCGAAAATCAAGAAGTAATGATATAAGTTTCACCTATCTTTCCTTCCTTTTTTTGGTTTTCGGCTTTATTCTGGGAGGATTTTATTTTTTAAATTATTTTCTGACTGACATTTATTTGGAGTCCTGACAACGACATGGAAATGTCGAAACATTGATCGATCCGCATAAACACCTTACAATGTTTATATAATTTCATTTATATAAGCTCTGCACATGTTATTTAGCACTTCTGAAAAAAATATTGGTTTTTAGTTCATGTTAATGCTTGAACTTTATATATTCCAGGTTAAAGGTATTCAAGAGTGATAACTAACGAATTTAATGAGATTATTAAGAGTGCTCAATAAAAGAAGAGCAAGATATATTTTTTTAATATAAACAAATTTACATGGTTGCAACACTGGACTTGCTAATATTTTGGATTTCAGACAAATGGTTGGTTAAAATCAGAAGTTCCTGTCAGGCGACTTAATAAATGGTTGCTTTCCACATTTGTCCAAAACATTAGCATGTCCAGTGTCACGACCATGTAAATTTGTTTATATTAGTGTGTGGGTGTATATATACATAAAAAAATTTAAAAAAAAAACCTACAATTGAATGTACTCACTGATATAAATTGTTAATAACAAAATAAAATATGCTTAGCATAACTGCCGTTTCATGCTGTAAATTTGTTTATGTTAGTGTGTGTATGTATGTGCATATATATATATATATATATATATATATATATATATAAAATTAAAAAAAAACAACCTACAATGGAATGTGCTCACTGATATAAATTGTTAATAAGAAAATAAAATATGCTTAGCATAACTGCAGTTTCATGATAGCTTCTACACTAGTGTCTTGTGATTACCTAATAACATGAATCTGTTGATTTTCTAAGTATATTTTATTTTACCATTACTGATGTGCAGAATTTATATATATATATATATATATATATATATATATATATATATGTGTGTGTGTGTGCATAACATATTATTGATAGGTTTGATGATGCAAATTTAAACATCAAAATAGCTCAAGTGTTAAGTTATTAATATTAATAACATTGACATTAAAGTTATTGTATTTTTTTAAATTTGGATGGTCAAGGTATTCAATATTATATGATAAATTCTATGCAATATGCAATGCTACAAACTTTAATTCTTTCCCTGTAAATATATATGTGTGCGCATGTGTGTGAGTACAAAATACACAACATATCATCAAATAAAATGTTGTGGAGACAGGATGTGTGAAAAAAGACAGGTAAAACAAATTAAACAAAAGAGTAAATCATAAAAATCGAGTGCTTTACGAGTTTCGTTTGGATCAACGAACGTCTTCAGTAAAGACTAAAGATGGTCATTGATCCGAATGAAACTGGTAAAGCTCTCGTTTTTTGATGATTCATTACTATGTTTAATTTGTGTTTCTTTTGTCTTTTTTCACACCCACGTGTGCGTGTATTTTAAGAAAGTTTTTACTGCTGATGAATTTCGTTGTGGCATTCCAACCAAAAATGTTTTTGTCTTTTGTTTGTTTCTTAATGTCCAGCAGCATCCCATCTCTCCTACAATATTTTATTATTTTTTTAAGTTCTTTTAAATATTTTCAATAAAACACCAAATTTACATATTATAAAAAAAAATATTTTGAAATATTTACTTGAAGTGATCCATTTGCCCCCTTAATTTAATATAGACCAGTTCTATCTATTCAGTATGACCTGGTAGAAATTTTGTTTCAAACAAGAGGAATAATTCTGTATTGAATATAGAGCTCTTTTTGGGGGGTTTTCTAAGATGGCATTTATATGAAACTAATTCCAACCCTGTTAAACTGATTTATGGATGGAATTAAATGGAATTACATTTTATTATTCTTAATGATGTGCTGTAGCAAGCCACCAAAAGAATGGACACACTTGAATCAAATATTGATTCTGTAAGAAGAAAGCTTTTGATGACAAAAATTGTAACAGACTGACTTTATTTTGTATATTAGAAAACAAAAATAAGATCCTTTGGGGCCGTTTTGTGGTTTGTATATGAAATAAGGAGAACGGGGTGGGCTTTTTTTTTTTTTAATTCTTGCTATTCCATAAAGTCTTTGGGTTTTTTTAATGGTTCTCTTTTTCCTCCCATTTAAAACCCCAAAAATTAAAGTGTGGTACCCCCTCCTGCCAATCTAAACATTAAATATGTTTTTTTCAAAATGTTTTTTTATAATCTGAAAATTTAGTGTTGTAATTGATATTATTTCAGAGGTTTTTCTTGTGATTTCAAATTAGGGTATAATGGTGCTATTCTTGATGAAACCTTCCTCAGATTTGATCACTTCAAGGAGGACAAGCTTTAGATCTCAATAATGCCAAACCTTTTGATTATTCCTAAAAAAAAAAATACTTCTGTTAACCATTTTTGTTAACTAGATCAGTACCGAATGGCATTTTAGTAAGCATGTATATACCAAAAAGTTTTTGTTGTTTTTTAATAAAAATTTTTCTCAGTGTTAAAAAAACAAGGTTTACAATTTTAATTTTTTAAGTCTTTTTCAATATGGAAAAAAAACCCACCATTTACAATTTTAATTTTTAAAAATTTTTTTCATTATGGAAAAAAACAAAAACAATGTTAACAATTTTATTTTTTTTAAAATAAAATTTCTTCAATATGAAAAAAAAACAAAGTTCAAAATTTTAATTTATACTAGACTACCCGTGACCCGTTGGGTCAGTATATGTTAAGGCTAGCTATGGAATAGTGAGTACATTAATTATGACAAAAATATGTGCGTTGCAAGTACAATGATGGCCACTACTTGAACCATAAAGAATTACATTGCTTAATATCTGGAAACTACTTATCAGCAGAAAATTTAAATGTGATAGTCGTTTTCAGCATACCCGAAAACCTTTAGAAGTTATTTTAAAGGAACATGTTAAGGTGGAAACAACGTAAAAATTTACCAAATCTTCTATTTTTATATTTGCTTAAAGTTACATTTTATAGTGTTGGTCATCCAAACCTTAAAATTTGTCTGGCGTTACTTCCGCCGAAGAGCTTTGTAAATAAAGAAGTGCGACTCTTAACGAAAGCACTTATCACAAGTCAACAGCTTTGTTTTTGTTATGTTAAATGCTTTGTGTTTATTTTAGCGTCTAGCATAAAAAATGAATTTAAAGTTTTAAGCTGTTAAAAAAAAATGAAATAAAGTATTTTTTTCTTTTAACTGTTTGATACCGATTTCAACTTGCAACGAAAAATATAAATAAAATTCGTAAAATGCCGATGAAAGAAGCAAAAGAGATTTAGTTTTGTTTTTATTCGCATATTTTAAACGCGAAAAATTTTTCGATTAAAATAAAACATAGCTTTGTTTTCATGTAATATGCATGCGTAGAATTTTTCAAACTGGATCGACGATTTAAACGTCTAAGCAAGCAAGCTGCTCTGAGTTTTATAATTATAAAAATAAGTAAATTGAAGAAATGTGGTCACATCTTTATAAACATTATTATGGAAGGTTAATTTTAAAATTTTAGAAAACCAAATGTTATAAAATATTTTATTAAATGATTAAAATCATTTTTTAATTATTTTAATCATTTAATAAAATATTTTATAACATTATTTGGTTTTTCTAAAATTTGCAAATTCTTTATTATTTATATAAGTTTTATTGACGATGTTAGCTGTAAAAGTTTTGATGTTTTCGATAATGTTTGGTCGTCAACACCCATGTACACGATGTTGTAAGAACACAATTTGATATTTATCAAAATCGGTTTAAGTTGCAAAAGTGTATATTAAGCAGCTTAATATACAGACTGATAAATTACTATCTTTCTAGTATCATCTGTGTTATGACATAACTGAATCCCATTAACTGATTACATGAAATTTGATTACATACTTAAGTTAGGTGTTGATTCAGAATCAGATTATCAGGGAAATATTTGTCCAAAACACATAATCAAAAATAAAGTCGTTTAAAAATCAAATATGAATTACTTAAATGCTAAATAAAACAAATTTTGGTCCTGGATATGACCTTAAAACTATATCCAGTGGTGAGGCCTCAGCTTGCGGCCTTTGGGGAGTGTGGAGCTATCCTTTAATTGCCATTGCTCCCAGGTCCACTCTGACCCGGAGTGGTAGTACCTGTTAGGGTCCCAACTATGGGTTAAATAGAAACCGGCTTGGAAGCAACAAATATATTCTATTAAAAATTTTTACTTCAAAATCTTTGGATTCGGCATTAAATAACTTAAAAAGGGTTGATATGCCGTAAAACAAAAACGACCAACCAACCGAGACAAATGTTTAGGTAAGAAACTTTTATCATTTAGATTTTTAACATCATTTGGTCCTTGTTCAGAATTACCCCTATATTAAAATACAAAAATAAAGGAAAAAGCTATGGTGGAAAGAAAATATCATGCGCCAAAAGTCATGTAAATTGAGAAAGTATGATAAAGTAGTTTTATTTTGCATTCCAGTTATAGTGCTGAAAAAGCTCCAACCAGAACTTGCCCCCATACTTACAAAACTGTTTAAGCATTGCCTTAAAGAGAAGTGCTTTCCAACACCCTGGAAAACCTCATCAGTATGCCCTGGATTTAAAAATTCAGGTGAAAAGTCATCTCCCTCTCAGTACAGACCAATAAGTCTCCTCTGTATCATGAGTAAGTTGTTGGAATCCATATTAAATAAAGAAGTAGTCAACCACCTCAACAGAAACAACCTTCTTAGTGACATGCAATATGGTTTCCGCTCTGCAAGATCTACAGCAGATGTGCTAACGGTTATATCACATAGGATTAGTGAATCTCTTGACAAAGGTTTCCTTTCCAGAGCAATTGCTCTTGACATATCGAAGGCCTTCGATAAGGTATGGCATAAGGGCCTACTTCACAAGATTTCCAGCTACGGTATTACTGGAAATGTTTTCTCAATCATTAAATCATTTCTCTCTGATAGGTTCATAAGAGTAGTGGTTGATGGGCAGAAATCAGAGGCTCACAGTATTAATGCTGGAGTCCCCCAGGGGTTCACCCTGGGCCCAACTCTCTTCCTGATCTACATCAATGATCTCCCAAAACACATACTAAACTCATTCGTTGACATTTATGCTGATGACACGACCATCTATGGCAACACAAGGCCGTAAATGACAAAGTTTTCTTTAATTCTCTCTCCTCTGATCTTGAGCACGTGGTTCAATGGAGGAAGAGGTGGCTGGTCACTTTTAATGCATCCAAAACCAAGCTTCTGTCTTTACATCATTAACGCTCTGATCCCCATCTGGCATCAATTGAAATGGATGGCTCTTGTCTTGGGGAGGCTCTATGTTTTGACAAGCTTCTGGGTTTGACCTTTACTCCTGATCTGAAATGGAACACATACATCAAATCTGTTGCCAGGGACGCTGGGAAAATGGTGGGATCCTTCTACCGCTCCAGAAGATATCTCACTACTGATGCAATTCTCTATCTGTATAAAAGCCAAGTACGTCCAAGGATGGAGTACTGCTGCCACATCTGGGCAGGAGCTGCTAAAAACAACCTATCCTGCCTTGACAGAGTACAAAATAGACTTTGTGGTTTGGTGGAGGATGCCCTTTTCTCTTCCCTGCAGCCTCTCTCCCACAGAAGAGACGTTGCGAGCCTATTTTTATTTTATCGTTATTTCCATGGCAAGTGCTCGTCTGAGCTCCATTCTCTCGCTCCCCCCCCCTCGCCAATCTTTCACGAGAAACACCCGTCTGGCTGAAACTACTGTCAATAATTTTCCCCACTCTTTATCTGTGCCTAAATCCAAACGTAGATTCCATGAGCAGAGCTTCTTTCTCAGAAGTGCACGATTGTGGAACTCTCTTCCGTTCGCCTGTTTCCCACCTGACTACAACTTGGACGTCTTCAAATCCAACATAAGCAAATTCCTGACAAACCGCCCCCTTAAGTAAGACACTCTATCAAATCTCCAATACTAATGATTATTACAATACTATCTCATTGATTACTGTACATGCAATAAACCCTTATCCCTGAGTGGCCTCCGGGCCTTGATAAGTGGTGTAAAAGTTTTGAGATGAGACGTGAATGTTTGTATTATTTTGATTAATCGGACAATTATTTTCATCTTTGGTGTTATTAGCAGAACGTTTCAGCCGCTGCACCCCACGGCCTTCTTTGGGTGTTGAATACCTGTTTCCTTTTCTCTACTAAGGGAGAGAGGAGTTAGTTCTGCATTGCAAGAATTTGAACCATGGTTTGAGGGTGGATCCGTAGATCATAAATAAAATTCAATCTTCAGGGGTCACTAGGATATTTTTTTAGGCTTTTCCTATGACTCAATTTTTCAGGATATCTATGCTAATTGTTGATATTAGTGAAAAAAAATGTTTTATGAAACAGAGGATCGATACCCACACGTATTTTATTATAATAAACAACTAATGGGACCTGTGGAAATTCCACAGTGAACTCTTTCATATGTAATATATTGATGTTGGTATTCTGTCGATGTTTAGCATAAATGGAGATGCTCTGATATTATGTAGCTCTTTTGTTAAAACTGCAAAAGTATTTATCTAAGCTAGCAGGGACGCCTGGCGCAGCCCAATAGTAAAATACGCTTAAATATGATATTTTAATTTATGCAGATTTCATATATATTATTATAAAGTCAATTTTCTATCGATTCTTATATATTATAAAGTTGCGATTTCAAAAATAAACAAAATGTATCCATATGACTTGGGTGCATCAGCTTGAATTGAAACCAAAACCAAAACTTATGAAGAAAAAAATGTTTGTATATAGCTTGAGTTCCTTTTTTTTTTTTTTTTTTTTTTTACACAGTGATCACCACTTATCAAGGCCCGGAAGCCACTCAGGGATAAGGGTTATTGCAAGTACATTACGTTAGTGAGGAGATTTGATGAAGTGTTTAATTAGGGGGGCGGTTCATTAGGAATTTGTTAACATTAGACTTGAAGACATCCAAGTTGTAGTCCGGAGGGAAGCAGGCAGACGGAACAGAGTTCCACAGGCGTGCAGTTCTAAGAAAGAAGCTATAATTAAAACAGAAACCAAAACTTATGAAGAGTTCTTGGTAAAATTATTTATATAAAAAAAAAAATGATTTGAGGGCCATAAGCTATAATCAAAACCGAAACCAAAACGTATGACGAATTCTTGGTAAAATTATTTATTAAAAGATATGGAAGGTCATAACAACTAAACAACAGTCACTCAGAAGAAAAAAGATGTAAGCATAAGTGTAAGAGACACAAAATAACACAAACACTATCGAATTAATATGTAGATCATCCTTAAACTGATTTGAATTTTTCCAATGCTGTTTCCTTCCTTTGGTAAGAATGGCTTTTTAAAATCTCACAAATTTGAATTATTTGTAGTTATCTCCCTTCTTAAATGCTAAATAAGACAAATGTTTAGGTTAGAAACTCTTATAATTTAGATTGGTAAAATTATTTGGTCCTTGTCTATAATTCACCCTTTGATGTACATACTCTCGACTAACCTGACAAGCGGTAAAAAAAACCTTCACTGTTAATAGCTTTTTCCCACAAACTACTAGACCTTGGAATTCCCTTCCTGTTTCCTGCATCTCTGACTGTATTAAGATGCAGAAGTTTAAATGTAATGCAAATGGACATCTTGTGGCTCTACTCCCCACATAGTACTCTATAGATATGATCATAATTAGTAGCTCTTCACGGGTAAGTGGCAATGTGCCTTGTTTGAGGTGAAAAAAACAGTTTTAAATTATATATATATATATATATATATATATATATATATATATATATATGATGTGCGTACCCGTGACAGAATATCGTACTCCAAAACTCGTAAATTGATCAAGTAATTTTATTTTAAAAAAAAAAACAAGCATTTTAAAGCAAATTTTAGTTTTTCCAATGTCCCCCACCCTTCATGTTAAGAATGATTTATTTTTAATATCGCAAACTTGAATTATTTAAAGTTATTTCTCCCTTCACTGTTTTCAAGGTGACATCACCAGATCGTCTCATAGTTTTGTCGTAAAATTTGATTTACTTATATAAAAATAAAACTACTTGATCAATTTACGTGATTTTTGGAATATTTTTTTTTCTGTCACGGGTACGTACATATACAGATTTTTCGTTATTTTTGTCTTTTAATATAGGCAGAATTCTGGAAAAGCACGAGTTATTTATTACTATGCACCAAGTGTTGAAAATTTCTAATGATTCTTATGAGGAAACAAATGATGTCATGATACTTTGATGGTGCCTGAGGTAAATTCCTTGTATGCCTCACAGATTCAAATATAAGTTCTAGTACTGAGAAATATTATGAGACAGGGAGATAGTTTGAATGTGATTGGATGCTCACCCAATTAAGGTGCCCAGAGCCACTGCTTTGTTGATCCCCCCCCTCTACACGCTTCTGAATTGAGTCAATAAATCACTTTTGTATTTCAACGGCAAGTTAAACATTTTAATAAATCATATATATATATATATATATATATATATATATATATATATATATATAGGTATTTATTTGCTTCCCCACGAAAGCAAATGTGACACAAGGTCGTTTTTAATGTGGGGAGAAAAACCAGCTCCCCTAAAAGTAGGGCAAAAAGGGGGCACTCTAGTTAGGACCAAAAATAATAATTGTCCCAGTATAGAGTGTTTCCCCTTCATTGACCGGGACAAATTACCTAAAAGTAGGATCTAATGAACTCAACGAGGTTGTTAAGATAGTGCTTGATAACAAGAGCAATATATATATTTTTTTATTATTTATTCGAAGGTAGACAGTTACATTTGGTCTCTACAAACAGCCATCTGTTTCAGTCAATGAGACTTCGTCAGGCGACCCTGAACCATTCGAATTTATAGAAAAAAGTGAGCTTTGAAAAAAGACGATAAAAGTTGCGAGCTCTCTACAAAAAAAAAAAAGGATGAAAATAAGGTTGTATTTCAACGTTTTTGGAAAATCATCCGAACATTAGCTTAACTCACATCGACAGCTGGATATAGAGACAATAAAAATTTGAAATTATTGAAGTGGGGCTTATGTTACCAGATTGTGTTAGTGGGGGTGATTTAAACTGAACATCGAGTTTCATTAAGCATGTCTGTTGATAAGCTAATTTTTGCATGTCAGGTCGAAAAAAGGGTTTGCAAGTGTATTCGTTGATCAACTAGCCGGGTGTCTGAAAGTTGAAGGGTTGGGAGGGGGAGAGGGTTAAAAAGAAAGAAAAAGAATAGTAACTAGTTAATAACGAATTGAATATGGTGAAAAGCAGAAGAAAGAGGGAGGAAAAAGGGGATTAGGTGTGAGGGGGGGGGGTAAGAAAAAGAGAAAGGAAAAAACTGAAGCCCTATCACTAATGAAGTATAAAATGCTAAGAGTTTATTAGACTCGAGCCAGAGATGTCTCGTGTCGCGGGGTTCGAATCGTTCGACTGGTAGTAATCGTGACACCCTGCACTGAAGAATCCCGAAAGGATGAAACACTAGTGTCTGTAAGTATTTAATTATTATAGTAAAAAAATAATTATGACAGCCCCTTTAAGAAATTCGTTTCTTATCGTTGAGCACTTTCAGTTGAATTAAAAGTCGGTCAATTTAGCTCTTATGCGTAGATCATCGTATAACGATTTGATCACTGTCTGTCTGACGTAATGAACATTTAAATTAAAATGTTTAAAATTCAACGCTATTTCACACGGTTAATAGTAGCCGAATGGATACGGCCTCCGCTAATCGAGCCAGAGATGTCTCGTGTCGCGGGGTTCGAATCGTTCGACTGGTAGTAATCGTGACACCCTGCACTGAAGAATCCCGAAAGGATGAAACACTAGTGTCTGTAGGTATTTAATTATTATAGTAAAAAAATAATTATATATATATATATATATATATATATATATATATATAAAGTAAATAATTTAAAAATATTAAATTTATAAAATTAAGTTATTAGTTAATGCATTATATTTAAATATAATTCAAAGTTATGAGAATTTAAAATTTAATCGATGTATATATAAACGCACACACACACATATATGCGGATAAATGCGTACGTGTACGTATTTTATTATTCCTATTATTTTAAAAATTATTAAAGCTAAATTAACAATATTATCACATTATTTTATGCGTTATATAAGGTGTAAATACTTGCGATTAATTAAGCTAATAGTGATTAAAATTACATTACTTTAGCGGAATTAGATAACGTGCATATATTATGGGTGTAAACCATCTATCAAAATCAGTGACTTCTAAATTATAATGTTCGTTATTTTGTATGTGTTAGATTAAAGCATAGGTAGAATAGATAACTATTATCTAACTTAATCTAATGTTTGTAATATCTTTGGGTTCTTTTGTTTTATTTGGGGCTTTTTCTTAGACTTGTACATATAAATTGGATTGGAGTGGTTCTGGGTTTAGTTCATGGATTTGAAAATTCAAGAGTTGGAGATTTGTACCATGTGAGAACAATAATGATAAACTACTTATATGCACATGCATATACTTAAAAGACGTTTACATAAATATAGGCACATATACGCATACGTACCTACACATATAGATAGATAAAAATAGGAGGATAAATAAAAATACAATAGAATCATTAAATGCATTAGTTTTGATGATTAGCAAATCTTATTGGATCTAAAACCTTTTTCTCCTTCCCAGCTCATAATTAAGAATTATCTACTTATTCTAATGATGAAGACCGAGGAACTATTAAGACGCATGGAATGGAAAGCACATTTCTTTCTGGGTAAATCCCCTAAATACAAAAACAAGGATTACTTTGGATTAAAAAATTGCGATACAGCGGCACACGTGGAACAACTAGATACGTTTGAAAATGGCCTCATGAATGTAATCAACAAGCTCATTTTACACACACACACACACACAAAAAAAACTACTTCCAAAAATGGCTGGATTATACCATTAACAGTATCAATGATTCGGATTAAAGACAGACAAAACACAACTTTTACAAACTTACCAAACAATAATACCATAAACTAACTAATCTAAGAAAACATCACTACAAACTATAAAAAGTCAAACCTAGACATTGTTAGGAAAATAAATGAAGATAGTAAAACAATAACAGACAAACTGAAAATTAACAATAGAATAAGTAAAATAAGTAATTAAGAAGCATATATACTCTTGGAAGATCATAAACCTGACTTTATTAACAAACCCACAACTAGACTGAAATGGGTAGGATCAGTAAAAGTATTCTTGATAGAATCAACAGGCAAATTAAACCTACATACAAACTTAACCTTTGGATAAGTACAACTGATATGACTAAGTGGTTCTCAAACATAAATAATAAACAAAATTGTTCCTTCTTACAATTTGACATTGAAAACTACCATCCCTCTATCACAAAAGAATTTTTCAAGTATGTGATTGAATTCGCAAAGCTTCTCTCAAATATTTCTGATAATATATGCACGACACTTAACTCTGTTAAAGTAGTGTAATTTTAATCACCTTATATAACGCATATAATAATGTGATAATATTGTTGATTGCTTTAATAATTTTGAAAATAATAGGAATAATAAAATGCGTACATGTACGCATTTATATATCCGTATGTGTGTTTATATGCACCCTGATTAAATTTTAAATTCTCATAATAACTCCATAACGATCTTTGATCGTAAATTTAAATATAATTCATTAACTAATAACCTAATTTTATAAATTTAATAATTTTAAATTATTTACTTACAATATATATAGACATATATATATATGTACGTATGTTTGTTTATGTGTATGTTCATACGTATATGTTCATACGTATATGTTTGTATATATATATATATATATATATATATATATATATATATATATATATTTGTGTGTGTGTGTATATATATATATTTGTGTGTGTGTATATATATATATTTGTGTGTGTGTATATATATATTTGTGTGTGTGTATATATATATATTTGTGTGTGTGTGTATATATATATATTTGTGTGTGTGTATATATATATTTGTGTGTGTATATATATATATTTGTGTATATATATATGTATATATATGTGTGTGTATATATATATATTGAGCGTATATGTATATATATGTGTGCATATATATATATATGTGTGTGTGTATATATATATATTGAGCGTATATGTATATATATGTGTGCATATATATATATATGTGTGTGTGTATATATATATATATTGTGCATATATGTATATATATGTGTGCATATATGTGTTTATATATATATATATGTATATATATATATTGTGTATATAATGGACTCTCCCGTCCTGTTCGACGCATGAGGGCCAAAAATTCGCTCTGTTTCACTCTGCCTTCAATGCTTGTGCCGCATGTGTGACACGAGGCCATCTGCTCCCACAAACCAAGCCACACGACTCACAGGATACAGGTTGGGAAGGTGCTGTTCTTACTCTTGCTCTACGAAGATTTGTTTGATTCGATAGCCGTGTGTCAATGTATGTGTTAATGCCCGCAAAACATTTTTCCCTCCACAATTTTCTATCCGCAGCATCTTCTTCAAAGGTTTTTGGGTTCAGGCCTGCGTGTTTAAGATTGTCTTTCAGCTTATCCCTGTACCTCAGAAATGGACGACCCACATTTCGATTACCCTCTTCCAGTTGACTGTATGCTAGTTGCTTAGGAAGACAGTTTTCATTCATGCGAACAAGGTGACCAGCCCACCGAAGCTGAGACTTCACCAGGAAGGCCTCAATACTTAAAATGTCACACCTAGCAAACAATCCCGAGTTAGGGGCCTTGTCTTTCCATGTTAATCCATATATACTACAAAGGCAACGCTTATGGAATGCATACCGTTGCGCAATCTGTCTACGGTATGGGGTCCAGGCTTCCGATCCATACAGGAGTATCGAAACAATCACTGCACGATAAACTGAGATTTTGGTCTTTAGAGTCAAACCTATTTCATTCCATACTCTTAACCTCAGTTTGCCGAAGGCATCAGTCGCCTTTGAAATTCTGCTCAATATCTCATCATCAAGTGATGCTGACGAATTCACCTTACTTCTGAGATATGCAAAGGATTTAACATACTTTAGAGGCTATCTATTCACTAAGATTTTCTGAGGCGGTTCCACATATTCTGGTCTCGGAATATTCACACGACCTTGCTGCAACGGGGTGGGCTTTGGTTGGTAGATAACTTCTGTCTTTTTAATACTAATCGTCAAACCAAATGCTTTTGCGGCATTGGAAAAGTTGTCAACTTATTCTTGTGCTTCTTCAAATGAAGTGGACACGAGTGCAGCATCATCTGCAAAAAGAAAATCACGAACCATTTTGCTTCTTGTTAGTGTTTTGGCTTTGAATCTTTCATGATTAAAAAGACCCCCGGTAGTTCTAAACTCAAAATGGACACCTTGCGTGTAATCTTTAAAAGCATGCTCGAACATGATTGAAAAGATGGCAAAGCGCACAGGTGCCATAACACAACCCTGTTTCGTACCGGTTTTTACCTTGAATGACTCAAAGAACTTTCCGTCTGCTCTTACACGTGCCTCCATATTCTCGTGAAAGGATATTATTACATTTAACATTTTTTCGGGAACTTTATTCAAAACCTTCCAAAATGCGACTCTGTTGACAGAGTCAAACGCCATGGTTAGATCGATAAAAACGACGAACAGATCCTGATTTTTCTCACGTGCCTTCTCTGCAACTTGGCGTAAACAGTAGATCATGTCGATGGTTCCCCTTCCAGATCTAAAACCAATCTGCGTCTCAGGATAAATTTTGTCTACTAGATGAATGATTATCCTGTTCAAAGTGATCCTGGCTGTGTATATATGTGTATATAAAGACTGTCTGAGAACGTCCCTAAAAGACTTTGACATCAGCCCCCAGTCTTGGGAGAGTCGCGCTGCTGAACAGCCTAGGAGCCGACAGGGCAGAGAATCAACGCATGACATACGACCAGCAGAAGCGCAAGAGGAGGAAGGAGAGAGCTGCCGGTTCACAGCCTGCCGATACTGCCTTCACGTGTTCAGAGTGTGGAAGAGTCTGCCGAGCACGGATTGGCCTCATCAGCCATCTCAGGGCCCACAAACCCCTGACGCCGAACTGATTGATACCTTGGTCATCGTCGACTTCGACGGACGAGCAAGAAGAAGAAGAATATAAAGTGTGTGTATATATATATATATATATATATATATATATATATATATATATATATATATATATATATATATTGTGTATATATGTGTGTGCATAAATATATGTGTGTATATATTGTGTATATATGTGTGTGCATAAATATATGTGTGTATATATTGTGTATATATGTGTGTGCATAAATATATATGTATATATACTGTGTATATATATTGTGTGTATATATATATGTGTGTGTGTGTCTCAATGTGAATATGTATATATGAATATATAAACGCTTAGCGTTTTGTACTTCATCGTAGGGATAGGACACCAGTTTCTTTGTTTTTCTTTCTCTTTTTTTCTTTTTCTTTTTTCTCTCTCTCATTTTCCCCCTCCCCCTCACTCTTAACCCCTATTTTTCTCCATCTTTCTCCTGCTTTTCACTATATTCAATTCGTTATTAACTAGTTACTCTATCTCACTTTTCTTTCATTTTTTTTTTATTAAACCTTCTCCCCCTCCCAACCCTTCAACTTTCTCTGACACCCGGCTAGTTGATCTGCGAATACACTTGCAAACCCCTTTTTTCGACATGACATGCAAAAACTAGCTTATCAACAGACATGCTTAATGAAACTCGATGTTCAGTTTAAAATCACCCCCCCCCACCCACTATTACAACCTACTGTGCTGGTAAAATACGCCCAACTTTAACCATTTCAAATTTATACCCAGCTGTCGATGTGAGTTAAGCTAATGTTCGAACGATTCTCCAAAAAGGTTGAAATACAACTTCTCCATTTTTATCCTTCTTTTTTAGAGAGTTTGGCCAAGATCAAAGTGTAGTATCTGTTCCGGCAGATGCTGCACTTAAGATAATTTGTACCAGTCAATGGAGGGGAAACCCTCTATACTGGGACAATTATTATTTTTGGTGACCAGAGTGACCCCTTTTAGGGGAGCTGGTTTTTACCTCACATTAAAAACGGCCTTGTGCCTAATTTGCTCAGTGGGGGAGCAAATAAACACCATCTGTTCCGGCAGATACGGCAAGCAAAGACCATATGTGGGGGCAGCTCCACATATAAGACCTTGGTCAATGTAGGCGCAACCCTTCATACCAATTATCACTAGCCAACTCCCCTACTCCCCGAGGAGCTGGTCCCCATTTCCCCGTCACTCCTCACATTAAAAATCGGCCTTGTGCCTAATTTGCTCGGTGGAGGAGCAAATAAATACAGA
>NC_136490.1:39737455-39747455 GCF_053919585.1 Euprymna scolopes | reverse complement strand
AAAAGACAAAAAAGAAAAAGAAAAAAGGACATAAAGGTCAACATTCTTTTTTAAAATCCAAATCGAACAAATTTAACAAGTCCATCCACAGCTCCAGATAAACAGTGAAAGAGCAATACGAACAATAATAGAATTGGTGGGAAAAGTTAAAATATTATTGGATCTGTAATAAATGTGCAAATATTTTAAATAGTCATTTATTTATTGTGGACTATTATCCTAATCTTTTCGTAATTGTTTCACGACGTTTCGGCCAACTATTCCTCTGGCCTTACCACCTGACGAAGGCCAGAGGAATAGTTGGCCGAAACATCGTGAAAAACTAAGAAAAGATGAAGATAATGCTCTGCAATAAATAAAAATTAATAAATAATATTCATCTCAATGAATTCCAATTAAATAATATATAGTCATTTATTTGTTAATTATTTACAATGGATATGGTTTTGGTGTTAAATACTCTGCAAAAAAAAAAGGTTGATGCGTTGTAAAATTGATTGCAACATATGTTTTTTTATATTATATAATGATTCTTTGCTGTTATGTCAAGTTTATCAATACATTGTTTTGAATTAATAAAATTGTTTTTACGGCTCAGAACTTTTGAGATGAGGATTGATTATTTGGATTCTTTGGACTACTGTTCTCATCTTGAGCACAATGCTTCGATCAATGTAACCTCTGACCTTCTTCAGGTGTATCTTGTCCAACTTTGGAATCTTTATGTCAAACTCAGAAATCTGCATTGAATTTACACCTGAAGAAGGTTGGTGGTTACATCAAACAAAACATTTGTGCAAATAACACTCAAGTCGTCCAAACAATACAAATATGTAAAAAAAAAAAAAAAAATTTAAAAATAAATAAAAATTTTGTTTGTTCATTGTCACCTACAAAGTAAAATTAATAATAATAAAAAAAACTGGTAAAAAGAAAATTTGTATTATTATTCATCGGACTACTGTTCTCATCTTGTATGATTTTCACAACGTTTCGGTCAATATAACCTCCGACCTTCTTCAGGTGTATCTTGTCGAACTCGGGAATGTTTCTGTCGACTTTTGGAATTTGGACGGAATTTCGAGC
This sequence comes from Euprymna scolopes, assembly GCF_053919585.1. Classification (NCBI taxonomy): domain Eukaryota; kingdom Metazoa; phylum Mollusca; class Cephalopoda; order Sepiida; family Sepiolidae; genus Euprymna; species Euprymna scolopes. Next base: position 39,746,369 of record NC_136490.1, on the reverse strand, counting down.
GGAACCCTTTATTTATTTCACGGGGGTAGCATGCTCTTGTTCCGTCAGCCATGACTGGATAGAGGTCCTAAGTAATACGCAAATGTATATTTCGATCGCCCACACTGAGGATTGAACCTTCAACCCTCAGGAGAATATCACTTTTTCAATTGATTTTTCCCCAGTACTCAGAACAACCTATCGAAATATTGTGAAATTAACAATCAAAATGAGAATAATAATTTGAATAATGCTCGAAGTTCTTGTAAGAAGATACATGTAGTACAGTTTTAAAAAAAAGGTACAAATGTTAGCTGACTTTCTGACTTAAAAATGTATCAAGCATTTTCCCCCTTTCCTTTTGTAAAACTCAGTCATGCTCTGCTAAGTCAAAAACAGAAAAACCAATGTTCCTATACGCAAAAAGAAAAATAAATAAATAGAATAACCAAAGCAACCTCCATGAATAAATATTTGAAGATAAAAAAATTTGAAACATAAAATATTTTTCAAAAGTTACTGGCTTTGACATTAATAAACTTGAAAAGGGTTGATATGCCATAAAACAAAACAACTAAACTAAACAAATGTGAGCTGTATGATCTTTCTTTAAATTTTTTTGTTTTTGTTTTGTTTTTTGTTTTGTTTTTAAGTATTTTAACCAGCTCGCAGGATCTGATTAATAACTTACGAAATTCAAACGCATTTGCTGAACTGTATAAAACCCGGACACTTTTTTTTTGTCTTGTTTGTTTTTGATTTGTTTTTTGTTGTTTTTTTTGTTGTTTTTTTTTAATCTTTTTTTGTTTTGTTTTGTTTTTAGGTTAATCTGCTATTCAACGCTGTATACTGTATAAACGAAATGTTCGAATGTCTTTTAAGTAAGGATTTGATAAAGGTATGTCATTGTAGCCAAATTCAGATAATGTGAAACACCATGAACAAATGTATAAGTGCCTAAATATTCTTGTTTTTCTTTTCCTTGGACAGCAATGAATCTCATTTTAGGCAGAAGTTTCATGAGTTGGAATTTGGTTAGTTACTTCTGCAGTTTATGAACCGGGCTGAAATAATAAAATTATTTAGAAACACATTCTTAACATGGAGAGAGTGGGGGCTTTTTTGACTATTCTGTAATCTCACCTAACAATTTAGTGAGAAAGACACTGTAAAAATTTAACTTGAAATTCCTATCTAAAAAATAACATTGTTGGTATTTGTACGAGCCTTTTTCAAGTCTCACATAAAAACACACATTCACATTTCAAGCTATGTCATATACATACGCGCACACAAAAATACGCGCCCACGTCACACATATACACATATTCACGTTCGCGTACATACACTCACATTCACGTGTATATACACACGCGCTAACGCACACATATGTACTCACACACGCGCACACGAACGCATACATGGACGACGTCACTTCCGCTTTCTAAGGAAATATACACATGCGCAAATGACCACCGGAAACAAGTATAAAACAAAGAGACAAGCTGTTTCTAACCCTTTTAGGACCAACTCTCGACCAGAGAGGTTGGGCTAACCAGCAGCCTCCCTTTCGGGAGGCGCACGCTCGCGCGCGTCAACACCCCCCTGCGACTATGTATGGGGCACGAGCTAACAGACTGTATGTACACATTCACACTCTTTCTCTCTATATATACTACTGGTGCCTAAGAACACCTTCGCGTAGCTGACTACTAACTGATGACAACTCTAATATCCTCTTCTTTGTCTACACGCTGGATTCTCATTTCCACTACAACAAACACTTCAATTCCCACGCGCGAACAAACGATAGTGACCCGAACTTGAGATGAACACACATTTCCTATTCTTTCAGCCCCGCAACGAACATTGGTTACACACGCGCGGACATGAATACATGTTATAACTAAAACGTTCATTCTTTCAACAGCAAATAAACGACGTTTATCTTATCCATCAATTGAGTCTTTGTTTCCTTCAATGTCATTCGTTTCATTATTTTCTTGTGGCGAGCTAGGGTATTATACCCTGGTCCGCTACATATTCTGCATAAGTATCATATTTATTTAAAAAAATCATGTTATACAATTGTTTCTGCCCATTTTTATCACATACATTTTTTACATTTTCTCTTGATGACAAATTTAAGATGTTTTTAATATTTACGGTTTTGTTGGTTTGTTTGTTTGTTTTTTGAGGGGGTGGCTTAATTCAATAATAATAAAAAAGAAACTGAATAATTTTGAAAACATCTCTAGTTTGTTTTTTTTTTTACTTACCTCACCACGAGGGAAGAGTTAGATACTTATGCAAAATACGGATTGTGCTAAAATAATAACGTTTTTATTTAGAAACCCATTCTTAACATAGGGAGGGGGTTGTTAACTATTCTGTACTTTCATCAAACAATTTAATAAACAAAAGATACCATGAAAATTGAATTTAACTTGAAAATCTTAAAAATAGTATGGTTCATAAACTGCAGAAGTACTTCTGGTTAGATCTTCTTTCAGCTGACTTAACATTTTTGACATTTGAAGTTGAGTTAAGAGTGGCGTTTTCAATTCACAAACACACAAAAAAATATTTTAGGCGACTTAACATTTTTAACATTTGAACTTAAAAGTCGACTTAAGAGTGGAGTTTTGTTTTGTGTTTGTTTTTTAAATAAACTGGAGTCAGATAGCAATTCAAAAAAAAGTTTTTTGTTGACTTGCTATTTCTAGCCGATGAAGTTATCTGAAACACATTTACTGCAATCTCAATATGTGGAAGTATGAAGTGAGGTTATTGAACGTTGTAATTTATGAGATCATCAATAACCATTTTAAACTTTTCTTTTTTTGACTGATGTATTTTTAATAAATTTGATAAAAAATATAATGAAGAACTCAGAAAAATAATGTTTTTGTTATTTATTTATATACTAGCAGGGGGTACCCGGCATCGCCCGGGCGTTTGGAGGTGTGTGTGGTTTTGGGTAAATCAAACCACCCGGGTGTTTGTGTCGGGGAGGGGAGGATTAAAATAAAATAAAAAGTTTTGGTAGGTAAGTATGAAGGATCGAACCCGAACCCTTGAATCGAAGTTGAAAATTAAAGTGTGAAAAAAAATGTGCGACGTTAACCACTGAGTCACCACGAAATAGTAATGGAAACATGTTTGAATTTATTCAAGTATTAAGAATTGGCAGGTGCCCGTACTTAATGACTTAATGAGGTCAACTTTGACTGGGGCAGCATTTTTTTTTTTTTTGTTTTGTTTTGTTTCCTCAAGATGTGGTGAAACCAGCTCCCCATAAAAAGAGGATTGTCCAAATTGAATAGCAATTGCCTGATATAGGGCGAAACTCCACATTGGTGAAAGCTAATTGCTTTTAGACGTTTCTGGCGATCGCGACCGGAAGAATGCCACTAGAATTAGTTTCGCTTTTATTATACGAAAAAGCCTAATCCACATGCGGCGATTGAAAAATGTTGAATATTTATCTTTTCAAAGTCGAACAAATTAAATAGACAGGCGACCCCCCGTTGTTAACTGAAGATATTATGATTTAGATGTGATATAAAAAGTTTTAAGAAGTTGTGAGCCGACCGATCGCTTCTTGGAAAAAAAGCCTTTCTCAGACATACACAAAAAGCGAACATACATACACGCACATTTTCGCTTTTATATATATAGATAAAAGTTACCTTGTCTGTCTGTCTGCATGTGGAATGGTCGTTACCAAACTACTCCGTCAATTTTTGGTCTACAGACTTGAAATTTTATAAATAAGAAACTTGGACCCGTGGAACAAATTCGATTTGGTTTTTAGCTGGTGAACGTAGCTCCAAAGGAATCAAAATTGAAAAAAATTGGAACTTGGCAGGGATAAGTCAACTAAACATGTTACTTATATGCATGCAAAAATATACATTTATACCTTTAACAACATTTTTTTTTTTTTAGTTTTTATATGCATATGAACTTAGCTCAGATCATAAAGACTAATGCTGAAGAGCTACATGTTTTCATTTCAATTTAAGCCAATGACACCCAAGTCATAGTTTTATTTATTTTTTTTTTTTTTTAAACTTTTGAAATCATGACTATATATTGGGTACAATATAATAATCAATAAAGAATTGGTTGGAAAATGATAATTACGAAAGCTGCATACATTAAAAATATCATATATTATTTTTGACCAGGCAATGGTAAGTGGCCTGCTAGCATTTTTTTAAACTTGTCATGTCTCCTCAATTATGACCAGCCCATATTTCAGAGTTTTTTTTTACTTCCACGAAATTATTTTGAATACATGTTTTTATTTCTGATATTAATCAGGATGGGCATGTTTTTTTTTTTTTGTTGTTGTTTTTTTTCTGAGTTGGTCTTTTGATCTTCTTAGAATTGGTTCATTAAGATTTCACTGTATTTTTGCATAAAGAAATTACAATTGTAACAGAGCACGGATGCATATACAGAAGCAACAAATATGCAAATGATTGAACCGTGTGCGAGGTGATGTCACAGTGAGAAAGAAGGAAAGGAGGAAAAGATTATAAAAAAAAAAGAAAAACGTGGCCGAGAAGGACAAGAAATAGACGTCTTACACACGTGGCCTGAGAGCGACAGGAAAAGACACGTTCTACATATGGCTGACGGAGTTCTATGTGTTCGACACAGCAGAGTCTTGTTAAGCACATTGGAGTACGAGTAGACTTTTGAACAAAAGACAAAGTGTTATTCTGGAAGTACCTGTAAATAAATGTCTGTTGTTTCAATTGAAAACAAGTGAGTCAAATTCTTTCCTTGTCTGCATACAATGTGTTGGTCCCGAGTGTTGACATGTAACAACAACATTACATCATGAATGCATAAAACTTAAAATTATTCAAACTTTTCTTCTTCCACGCCTTTTCATCCAATGTAACCACCAACCATCTTCAGGTGCATCTTTTATAACTTTGGAATCTTTACGTTGAACTCTGGAATCTGTACATAATTTCAAACTGAATCTATACAGGTTCTCAGAGTTCAACATACAGATTTCTAAGTTTTAAAAGATTCACCTGAAGAAGGCCGACAGCTACATTAGCTGAAAAGTTGTGAAAATAGCAAACAAGATGAGAATATTAGTTCTTAGAAATTCTCAAACATTTAGAATTTTCTTCCTTGGTTTTTGCTCAAAAGTTAGAATAAATGGTTATTCAGATGAAACAAGAACTGATGATGCCAGAAAAATTGATTTGTCCTCGAGAAGAACTGAAAAATGCCCCCCCCCTTTATAAAGCGGCAAAAAATCACTTTTTCACAAATATTTGCAAGTATACTCTTGAGTTGGAAGCCATGTTTAGTTTCAGAACAGTTTCTGATGGTTAGTTATTCTATAAAAGTCCTGGAGATGACGAATTCTCAGCAGACAGATGTTCTGTACAGGTTCCGGACTTTATAATTTTGTAGCCAGAGACCAAAAGATTCTTCCTGTGTTTACATGAAGAAAACATATGCAAGGTTGCTAAAAAAAAAAAAAGGTTTGATTTTTATGGAGCAATTCTGGTTTCTGATTGGTTGGTAGCAGAACGTGAATTAATTTGATTCGTCAGTTCCTAGCAGCAGCGTTTGTAAATAGAATCTCCCAACTGTGAGGGACCATACCCCATTATGAGTCGAAAATATTGCAACATATATCCATTAGTTGTTTTTTTGGGGTTTTTTTCTTAAAATTCAATAAAGTTATGATTAATAGTTGTTTACCTTATTCAAGTAATAGTGATAGCAGGGGGAGATAACTTATTCTTTTTACTTTTATAATTTATAATAATAATTTATTTATAATAATACATTTATTAAATGTATTATTATAAACAATCTGCAGCCTTTCAAGGGCTGCAATTTTCTGCAGTGTTTAATTTATGCTAGTTTTTCAGGCCATAGATTGTTTACATAACCTTAATTAATGTATACGAGTTATGTCTGAAAAGCAACAGGAGTGATTGATGCCACAACTTATTTTGATATTATGGCATTCCCCTCTAAAGTAATACCTCTCGAGGTTAATGCATTTTACCATTATTTTATGCAGAAGATAATGGCCTCTACAAAACAACCAAACCAAACACCCTGAATAAATATTTTAAAATATAAAAAAAACTTGAAGCATAAAATCCTTTTCCAAAATTACTCGATTTGGCGTTAGATAACCCAAAAGGGTTTATATGCCGTAAAAAAAAAATCAAATCAAACCAAACACCATGAATAAATAGTTGAATATATAATAGACTTAAAGCATAAAAATCCTTTTTCAAAATTACCAAATTGGGCATTAAATAACTCTAAAAGAGTTTAAATGCCATAAAACAACCAAACTAAACCATTTTATGCACTGATTGAAGGATTATTCTGCAATGCTGCTTAATTCTGTCATGACGACCCTGTTGGTGACCTCCACGTCTTCAAAATGAATCTCCTTGATGATGGGGGGAAAAGAACAGCTGCACAGATGAATATCAGATCTATATCACAATCTAGTCGGAGGGTACTCTAGCCTGTTCTCAGTTCCTCCTTATTATATTATTATTTCTGTAGAGAGTGCACGACTGAACTTGAATTTCTACAGAGATAGATTGCAACTCTTTACCAGGCAGTGGTAAAGCTTCTTTTTTTTTTTTTTTAAACTAAGGTGTCACCACTTATCAAGGCCCAAATGCCACTCAAGTGTCAAGTGGATTGTTAGACAACACCGTGATGATTGGTAATGATTGTGGTGATTGGTCAGAATTTGATTATTTAAGAGGGCAGCTCAACAAGAACTACTTAAACATTGAAGTATCAAAGTTTTTTTTTTTTTTTTTACTAGGGTGTCATCACTTTATCAAGGCCTAAAGGCCACTCGAGAATATGGATTAAATTAGTGTCAAGTGAACAGTAATACAACACCATGATGATTGGTAATGATCGTGGTGATTGGACAGAATTTGATTATTTAAAATAGCAGTTCAACAAGAATTTATTTACATTGGACTTGAAAAGGACCATATAGTAGTCCGCTAGGAAGCAGCACCACAGCATTGTTTGTCACAGACAGGAAGTTCCAGGAAAGAAACTCACTTTATTTAAAAATCCTTTTATCTTCCTCTTCTCAGTCTATAGTTATTCCTTTAAAGAGCAACTCTACCATTATTGAGAATATAGGCACTATGCTTACTGCACGGACATGGACAGACATCATCCCAAAGTGACCTACTTTGGCTTTGAGATTAAGAACTAACAACAACAGCATCCATTGCTTGCAAACATTAATGTACCAGGGTTTGTTTTTTTTGTTTTTTTTTTGCTTTATATATTGTAGATATGAACGATTAAAAAAACAGTATGTTACCTAATTTGCAAAACTGTTTTTTAAACAGTTTCTAATAAATGAATGCTTGGTGTCATTCATTTGTATTTTATTGTCCTATTTTTATTATATTAATGATATTAGAAACGATATTAATAGTAATTAAAGTAACAGAAAAATTTTCTTAAACAGTGTTTGTTAAAAGGTATAAGAGAGTACAGAAAATGGTGAGAGAGGGTGACTATTACACATACAGGTTGTCCAAAAAAGTCACTGAAGGGTTTTGAACTTGACTAGATTCTTTATTTTAGACTGACTTTTCGGACACCCTGTGCATAAGAAAATTGGAGAACAAAATTAAAAATAAAATTTTACAGAATGTTTATTCGAAATTTGCATTATTTCGATTAATTGTACTCTTGAGTGTGAATTTTCACAACGTTTCGGTCGATATAACCGCCAACCTTCTTCAGATGTATCTTGTCGAACTCGGGAATGTTTCTGCCAAACTTGGGAATTTGGACGGAATTCCGAATGGAACCCTTTATTTACTTCACAGGGGTAGCATGCTCTTGTTCCATCAGCGATGAACGGATAGAAGTCCTTAGTAATTCGCAATTATATCTATATATTTTTTTCTTTTGCAACTGCGAATTACTTAGGATCTCTTAAGAGTCATGGCTGACGGAATAAATATAAGTAAAACTTTCAGTTAAAATTCTGATTTTTGCATGGTGTGAGCACATGGTCCACTATGAATTCTTTACTTGCACAAGCACTTCCTAAATTTGCCATTCTCTTTTGCAAAATAAATTCAGAATATGATTAATGAAATAGTTGAAAGTGTTTAAATATTAAATTCAAATGAAATAGCTGAAAGGGTACTTCAAAATAAATTCTAATACTCTACAGTTAGTTTTCACAGGAACGTGTGAAATTGTTTCAAGCAATGAAAATCGTTTCAAACTCCAACGTAAGAAGTGTTAAATTAACCTCCAGAATTCTAAAACTGGGCCACACCAAGCAACTAAGGATCTAGGCTTACCCTACCCGCGTTCGTTTTGACCAGGAAGGCAAAAAAAAAAAAAAAACATTTAAAAAGTTTTTGTTCTTAATGTTATGAATTTTGTTTTATGAAAAAAGTCCTAGTATTTTTCCAGGGATATATTTTTAGTGTTAAAATGTTGTTATATTAAATAAAGTAGTTGAACAACAAATCATTTTTTTTTTCTTACAATTAATCAGAAGTGACTTTTCTGTTATGGGGTTAAATGGTAATAAACGAAGGAACACAAGTTTTTACGAACGAAACATGTATTCACATAAATTACAGGCAAAGTGAGTTGAGTATATCTATTCCTCAATGGTAGGACGTTTGCACACGTCCAGCTTGGTCGCGTGTCAATCTCCCCGCGGGTTTCGTTACCGGAAGTAACGTTACTAGAGGAAGTGACGTCATGAGATAGTCCATTAATCCCATGGAAGGGCGTCTCCAACATTTTCCAAGGCAATTTTGTAATTAATTAGAAGTGACTTTTCCACGGCATTCATCGTTAAGCCTTAATAAAATGGAGTGATTTCCTTCAAATCAGTGACGAATTATCCAAAAGC
>NC_136490.1:39712455-39729955 GCF_053919585.1 Euprymna scolopes | reverse complement strand
TTAATTCAAAGTCTTTTGAAGGTGTAAGGTTTAATTCTCAGTATGGGTGATATTTGAAATATAAATAACAATTACTTAAGACTTCTACCCGACTGTGGTTGACGGAACGTCAAAAATTAAGCCCCCTCCCCACCGTAGATTAAATAATGGATTCCATATGAAATGCCATAGGGAGTAATGAGTTCGAAATGTTGCTGAATATAACTGTTCAATTTTTTTTTTTCTAAAATGGAATTCACGTTTAAGACCTATTTTGCAATAAAAAACTTTTTTACATTTTTTTTTATGACATATTCTCTTTTTGTTCTTTTGATTTGAACGCGAGTGCGATTTGCGTTTTTAATTATTGAAACTGTAATATGTCAATGCAGTGATATTCAAAATGTTGTAACTAGCTGAAGAACGGGAAAAAGAAATTTAGAAAACTGGAAACTTAAAGACTTTTTGAGATGAAGATTTATAATAGTATTACTTGTTTTGATCGGACTATTGTTCTCATCTTGAGTGCTATTTGTGCAACGTTTCAGTCGATGTAGCATTTGACCTTCGTCAGGCATGTTGGTCGCCATATTGAAAAAGAAAGGAGAAAAACTACTGGATGGTTTCATATTCTTGGAGTTGTTTTTGTTTTTTTTCACTGTGGTTTCGTATACATGGAAAAATTGGTTGGTAAAGGGAAGTAACTTTAATAAAGTTTGACAGGAGATTATCTCCCTTTTACAGTTGAAATTTTAAGGAAGTGTTGTACAATTTTTGTTTTTCTTTATAATTAGAGGTTCCCATATACTGCTGATTTCGGTCGGTATGAAAAATTTCTATTTTTCATTTTTACCATATGTGCCGCTTTTTAAGTCATCTAACTCTCCATCTTGCATCCCTGTTAATTATTTTGATCCCATTCCATAAAGGGATATGAGCTCCTTAAAATTTTCAATGGTAAAAGGGAGATAAGTCCCTGTTAAACTTTATTATATTTACCTCCTTTTATCAACCAAAATTATTTTTCACACATACAAAACCATGGTGAAAAAACAAAAATAACTCCAAAAATACAAAAAACATCTATGGAGCCAGTAACTTTTCTCCTTTCTTTTCCAAGATGGCGACCAACATGCCTGAAGAAAGTCAATAGCTACATCGACTAAAATGTTACACAAATAACAGTCAAGATGAGAATAATAATCCAATCAAAACAAGTAATACTAACAATCAGCCCTCATCTAAAAAATTAGAACTGAGGATTGATAAGTTGGATTATTCGGACTACTGTTTTCAAATAATGCAACTTTAAAATGTAACACATTGTAACGAAGCCTATTGCTACAATTATCAAAAGTATTAACACTAGGAGAATTTTTTTATGGAAATCAATTCAGACAAGGCCTGAAGTCACTTGTAATGAGCTAAAAAGAAGGAAAGATGATTATCACAGACACGAGATCTCTATTGGCCTTGGACTTGTAAAGGCTAAGGTTATAGGTAGGAGGAAAACAGTCAGTAGAAAGAGAATTCAACAAGCTTGCAGTTCTTGGAAAGAGCCTACTGGAATAGGAAGTCATCTTACAATGAGATACTAAAACAGCAAATTAATGAAGACCACTAAACCAGCGAATCAACGAGCTGGAACAAAGGAAGCAGGGAATTGATCAGACAATTCAGAAGAGCACATGCCATTATTATATTTAAATAAAATACTAAGACTAGTAACAACATGTCTGAGAGTGAGAGAGAGAGAGAGAGAGAGAGAGAGAGAGAGAGAGAGCAGTGAAGAAGAAAGCGTGAGGCTAATCAAATTATGTGTTTGTTTTACTATACACATAGATTCGAAAAAGTTGTCAAAAAACAAATGTATAATGTTTATTCGGCTGGAAAAACATGCAGTGTTTATCGGTATATTTGAAAAACACAAATGGCGTCTCGCTCGTTGTTGAATACGTTAAGTTTAGGAAAATGAGTCCAAACTAAAAAATTATACTAAATACCGTTGTGACATGGGCTGACATATATTCGGTGGGTTTCATACAGATCGTCGAAATCATTGGAATCATACCCTCATTAGAAGTGAAAAGCATTTTAACAATGGCAATCTCTGTAAATCCCAGAACTAAGAAAACTACCATTAACTGCCTATCAGACACTGGAAGTCAGCATTCTTGTTTCTCTAAAAAAAATATGAAAAGAGTTGAGATATCCTGACAAAAATCCTAATCCTACAGCTTACCAAAATGAAAATTACCGTGAAGAGACATGAACAGGTTGTACTGAAGGTTATTGTGGAAAACGAGAAACAACTCCTTATTCCAGTCTTATTGCTGATAAATTTAGTATCCAGTTTGAGTTTGGTAATTTTAGCTAAGTGAAATCCAACTTAGATAAATTCAAATACAGGCTGGCATTTTCAAATGGAAAGTAGGCAATGTATTAAAAATTCGGGGTATCCTTGGAGATATTTCAATTCATAACAGTCTCCAGGATTATTGAATGCATGAATGGACATGTCTGGGATTTGCCTCAGGGGATTGCCTTGTTTAGAAATGTCCAACACTTTTTATATCCTCATCAAATCAATCCTGAGGGAACTCCAAACTGTACAAATTATCACACTGTGATTTCAGAACATGCCTATTGTCCTGAACAACAATTAAATTCTATATTAGAACCCAACTTAACCTACCAGAATCCGTTCGCTGACATATTTGAAACTTCAAATGTGGAAAGAAATTTAGAAAAAAATGTTTGCTGTAGACTCAGCTGCTGCTTCCCTTGATGAAGAACTATGATAGAAATAAAATCGATTGTTTCAAAGAATCTATTGAATTCAGGGACGATTCTTATTTAGTAGATCTACCCTAGCATATGGACAAAATCTATTCTGCACCTTCCAACTACTAAGTCGCCCTTAAAGTGTTTGATAGAACAATTCTTTCTTTGGTAAAAAAGAACTTGGTTAAGACCTATATTGATATTTTCGTCAGTAAAAGTCTAAAAGGATCATCGAAAGAATTAAAGTTACCTCACAAGAGTTCCATAAATACATTTAGATACCCTGTAGACCTGTCAACAGGTAACTACTATGACAAGACCTGTTTTTATTTTTTTGCTGAAACTTGGCAATGAGGCTTGTTGTCCTGGTGTGAATATGATGAACAACATGTTTGAATTTTGTGCTTCTGTTCGTCATTAATAGATACGTATTATTAGGAGATATAAGGAAAACCTTTCTTATGATCAGACTCAAATCTGATGAGGACAAAAATAGATTTTGTTTTTTTTTTATTGAAGAACGGAAACAATTTACTTTATTATCAATGTTGTACATCGATATTTAGCTTTAATTCCAGCCCAGTTTTGGTCCTGGATATGACCTTAAACTATATCCAGTGGTGAGGCCCCAGCTTGCGGGCTTTGGGGAGTGTAGAGCCACCCGTTAATTGCCATTGCTCCCAGGTCCACTCTGACCTGAAGTGGTTGTACCTGTTAGGGTCCCAACTATGGGTTAAATAGAAACTGACTTGAAAACAACAAATATATTCTATTAAAAAAATTTTCTTCAAAATCACTGGATTCCGCATTAAATAACCTGAAAAGGGTTTATATGCCGTAAAACAAAAACAACCAACCAACCAGCTCATTTATTTTAAATTATGTTTTTCATCCAAAACAAATGATTAAAATTTACTTAATAAAAAATGATGCAATTATAAGCATTTGATTTAAAAAAAAAAAAAAAAGGCTTATTTGAATGATTCTTTTAATACGAAAATTTCCTTGCTGGTTAGGAATCTTAACATCTTTATCGATTCTGATGGGATCTTGAAAGTGGATGGCAGAATTGGCAATTCAACAAGATATGATTATAATTTGGTCTATCCTATTTTAATTGCCAACATCACCCTGTTACAAAATTAATAACTATGGATAGCCATCAGCAGTGCAAACATTTGGGTGTAGGCACAACAGTGACCAAATTAAGATTATCAGGATTTTGGGTTCTATAAGCAAGGAAGTCTGTGAAGATTGTGACCTCTGACTACAATACCTGCATAAAATTCAACAGCTTAGCCTTCAAGTACCCCAAGTTGACAAAACACGGAGTTAGGTTAATAAATCAATTCCCACACACCAATATCGATTACATAGGCCACATCTGAGTTCAAAGAGATGGAAAGTCTCATAGAATATATTTATTAATTTTGATATATATGAATGTGAGAGCTATTTACATTGAACTTGTGTCTGATATGAGCATGCAAGCTTTCGTCCAAGCATGATTCGTTTATGGAGCACCTAGTAATGTATACAGTGACAATGCACGTTCCTTTAATGCAGCTTTAGATGGTGATGTAATTAAACATCACATCAACAGCAATGAATTCTGTAACTCATATACAAGTTCTGTCATCAAACATATAAAAAATACCTCTATACTCCCCTTGAATTGGTAGTACTTGGGAAAGAATTATCAGTGATAAAATACTGCCTATTTAAAATACTAGGTCGATCCAAAACCGATTATTTAAACCTCCTAATCCTTCTCTCAGACATCCAAAGAGCAGTGAACTCCAGGCCTTTGATTTACAAATGTTCTACAGATGTTGATCTGCATCGCTTAACATCAAACTGTTTCATCCATCCTAACATAAACTCCGAGCTCTCCTTTCAATCTGACACACCTAGTTTGGTTGAGACATAGCCAATCACTAGATCTCTCCTTGTCAATACCTGGGAAAACAGAGAAGAATTAGTATCTAAACTCAAAGACCTGTGGCATGATGAATATTTGCTAAGTCTGAGGGAAAGTTGCAAAAATTTGCATGAAATTAAGTTCCACAATAAAATAAATGTGCATGATGTAATATTTAGAAAGAATCCAGCCAAGCTTAGGCCTTTCTGAAAGCAGGGCAGTGTTATTGAACTGTTTCATAGCAACAATGGCAAGGTTCGTTCTGCTCGAAAAAAAAAAAAAAAAAAAAAAAGAGATGATGGTCCAGTGGAAACACATAGCCTCAAACATTTATATCCATTGGAGTTGCCTCTCACTTATAACTATTTTCCTGACACCCCAGTCGATGAGGAATCTGATGAAGTCACGTTCTCCTCTATAGAAGATTGTAGGAAGCCTAATATGCAACCATCGGATTCTTCAAAAAGAAATAGCCAATTACAGGCTTAAAAGGATCAAGAAATCCACATTTAATCTGAAATGCCTGTATTGTTAAAAAATAAAAACAACATTTACTTTAAACGAGTCATAATAATGCCTGGTAGTCTACCAGTTATATATTCACATTAAACAGCATATTTTTTACAATCTAATTAAACATTTTATGTTGAAATTACAATATTATGATTTTAAAAAAGCATTCAACGATTGCCTTGTTTTTTTGTTACCGAGAGAATATAAAAAAAGGTTTACTTCTTTTTCTCTCATAAAATAATTTTCTTTTTGGCCACCCTTCCTAATTTAAAAAAAAAAAATCCTCGTTCGATTGGCCAAGGCGATTCTCCGTTGACCAATCAATGGACATCCTATTTTGACAGGCTGAATGCAAAAAAAATAAAACCTAACTTATTCTTCCTCTTTTTCAAATTGGGTTGCTTTGCTTTCTAGTAAGGAAACCTCGCCTTCTTAATTTGAATGCGATAACCTAACTTGAAACAGTCTAGCGGCCGTCTATTTTATTGGATGTAAAATAACTTTTTTCATTATAGCTGGACTTCTAAAGCCGCAAACACAACCAGTTTTACAAGGACTTTTCTTTATCATTGTTTCATTTATTAATTCAATATGTATACTATCCTTATCTCAGTTTCGTGTGTCTTCTACATTAGCCAACTTCGTCATGTGAGAATTAAACCGCTACCTTGCTAAATCATTTTAATGTAGATAATCCAAATATTGTCCGTAGTATCAATATATATAATTCAAAAATTGTCTGAAGGATAAATATAAATAACCCAAACATTGTCAATAGTTTTTTTTTTTTTACAAGGTGGTCACCACTTATCAAGGCCCGGAAGCCACTCAGGGATAAGGGTTATTGTAAGTACAGTACGTTAGTGTAGATATTTAATAAAGTGTCTACTTAAGGGGGCGTTCATCAGGAATTTGTTTACGTTGGACTTGAAGACATCCAAGTTGTAGTCAGGAGGGAAGCAGGCAGATGGAACAGAGTTCCACAGGCGTGCAGTTCTAAGAAAGAAGCTTTGTTCATGGAATCTACGTTTTGATTTAGGCATAGATAAAGAGTGGGGAAAGTTTTTGACAGTGGATTCAGCTAGACGGGTGTTTTTCGTGAAAGATTGGCGAGGGGGAACCAGAGATTGGAGTTCAGACGAGCACCTGCCATGGAAATAAAGATAAAACAAAAACAGGCTCGCAACGTCTCTTCTGTGAGAGAGAGGTTGCAGGGAAGAGAAAAGGGCATCCTCCACTAAGCTGTCAAGGCAGGATAGGCTGTTTTTAGCAGCTCCTGCCCAGATATGGCAGCAGTATTCCATCCTTGGATGTACTTGGCTTTTATATAGATAGAGAATTGCATCAGTAGTGAGATATCTCGTGGAGCGGTAGAAGGATCCTACCATCTTTCCAGCGACCTTGGCAACAGACTTGATGTACATGTTCCATTTCAAATCAGGAGTAAAGGTCAAACCCAGAAGCTTGTCAAAACATGGGGATTCTCCTAGACGAGAGCCATCCATTTCAATTGATGCCAGATGGGGATCAGAGCGTTGATGATGTAAAGATAGGAGTTTGGTTTTAGATGCATTAAATATTAATATAAATAATCTAAATATCGTCTATAGTATCAATATAGATAATCCAAACATTGTCAATAGTATTAATATAAATAATTCAAATATTGTAAATAGTATTAATAAAGATAATCCAAAAATTGTCAATAGTATTTATATAGATAATCCATATATTGCCAATAGTATTAATACAGATAATCCAAGCATTAAGCTGTGCCTCATAGAATTTTATTCATTGTTAAATGAATAATTCCTAGTACTGAATATTTGTTTCTTTTATCACGAGTTTTGGATAAAACATGACATTCTCGCCCGTTGTCTATAGAAAAGCGTACAATGCTAATGTTAGATGGTCTTTCCCTGCTTCAATGTATCGATTTTTAATGGTTAGAAATACTATTGAAATTATTAATACATAATTTATGCTCGAGCGTAAAACCTACTCTCTTCCTCCATTGAAACTTGATGGAAATCAAAATATTTCTCTTTTCAGTCAAATGAAATGTGTAAATTTTTTTTTTTTTTTTTTTTTGTAAGGGAGATAATAACCCAACGCGGACATTTTATCTTATTGTCTTGATCGTTACCAGGGATAAAAATTGGAAGCAAAATTGTAAAACTGGTCATTTGTGTGTAAATGTTTCCTCGTTTTCATCCCCTAAATCCCACTAACTTGTGAACCATTTATAACATTTATCGATCTTTTCCATTCACCAATTAAACTACATGTATATAAATTGTTAGCACTGTTCTTGGAATTTTCCATAGATGTTACTGTCATCAAAATTCACTATCTGAAGGTAGAAGCAGTGCTATACTTCTGCGGTTGCTACCGCCGTAGTTTCGTCCAGTGATTGCTGCAATAGGTGTATCAGAATTTTTGTAGGAATTTTTGATACCCCTAACACAAAACAACGAATAAAATATAAAAAAACTCGTAATTTCTCTTTTAAAAGTGGGTTGTTTATTTTCTTTATGTATTAAATATTAAAGTTGTATAAAAAGTAATTGAAATATTATTTTTTTATTAAAAAAAAAAAACAGCAATGAAATTAATTGAATTTTACGAGTTCAGTATTTTTCAATTTTTAAACTTTAAAAACCTATCAAAATTTTTCTATTGATTCTATTTTTACAATATTTTCAGGGGCAATGTGAAATTTTATGCTCTTTCCATCAAACCGAATATAATATTTTAGACAAACGTTTTTTTTTAATTCATGTCCCTCCCCCCATTTTGAAATGTTTATTAAAAAGTAAATAATTAATTTACTCACCAAGTTTTATATATCACAAATCGAAGATAAAAGATCAATAAATAATATATTTAAATTTAAAACAAAAAAGAAGTGTTTTTAGAACTTTACCTGTAAAGTCCGAAGTTTAAAACCTTTTAAAAAAAAAAAAACACGTTGTTTGTTTTTTGTTTGTTTTTTGTTATTTTTTTAAATGAAACCTTGATCCTTGCTCCTTTAATTGAAAAATAAAATTAGGGTTTGAATTACATTTTTCGAGTAGTTATAAGCTTGGAAAGACAGGGGGTCGAATTAATTCATGCCCCCCCCCCATTTTGAAATGTCTATTAAAAAGTAAATAATTAATTTACTCACCAAAGTTTTATATATCACAAATTGAAGATAAAAGATCAATAAATAATATATTCAAATTTAAAACAAAAAAGTAGTGTTTTTTAGAAATTTACCTGTAAAGTCCTAAGTTTAAAACCTTTTTTTTTTTAAATCACGTTGTTTTTTTTGTGTTTTTTTTTTAATGAAACCTTGGTCCTTGCTCCTTTAATTGAAAAAAAAATTAGGGTTTGAATTACATTTTTCGATTAGTTATAAGCTTGGAAAGGCAGGGGGTCGAATTATTCAATATTTTTCACAAAGTTTCTGACACACCTATTGCTGTATTAATTTCTTTGTCTTCATCATCAGTATGGATGTAAGTCGTCATCAGTTGAGCTGGACAAATTCACCTTTTTAACGTGCAGAGAAAAGGAAATTAAGAGGTTCGTGGGGAATTTTAGTTTTGTTTATCTTTGAGAGAAATAGTTCACACATGGGAGAGAGAGACTAGTATTCTCTCAACTAATTAACTGGCTATCATATTAAAGATAAATGGGTGAAAACAGCAAGCAGAGATCTTAGGAAAGCATTTCACTCTTGACAATTATCAAAGTTTTCTTCTCCTACTAATAGCAATTTTTTGAAATTAAGTTTTTCTTACATTAAATTAAACTAAGTGACACAGACTATCGGAATAAGAGATGCCAATAAAAGGATGTCAAGAACAGGAGAAGTGGTAGTGACTAGGCTTCAAATAGGACGCACCTGTTGCAATATTTTTTATACAATGAGGGTATGTTTAAAGAAAATTGGAAGGTTCTACTTATAAACACTGGTGATAGGAACTGATCAATCAAATAGAGCCACGTTCCAGTAGCAGTCAATCAAAAACCAGAATTGCTCCATAAAAATATTGGATCTTTTAGAATTCTCGCGCATCATAATCTTTGCTCTTTGCCTGGAAAATTTTAAAGTCCAAGACTTATGCCAGATCAGCTACCCACCGAAAACTCTTCTTTTTTTATCTCCAAGACTTATCTAGATTAGCTACCCATGTGAAACTCTTCTGAAATTAAACATGGCTTTCAATTCAAAGCATATTGAATATACCACCCAATAGTACTTGCTAAAAGGAGGAAGAGATACCAATCTGTATACTATATTAAGAACTATATGTTAAGGTTTCTCCCTTTGTATTACAATAAAAAGAGTTCTGCACTTTGTGTTAAGTTCTTAGAGTGATCTCCCTTGCTTGCTATTGTGGATTATTGACTACACAACAAAGATGGGGGCTTTGCTAAACGACAGAGCGTCTGTGACTGGAGTTATGTGAAGAAAAATCAGCGTTTTTAACACAGTACATCATATACTGACAAGCTCTATAGACTTTGAACAGATCCAACTAAGACACGACCAAGAAAATAACCTAAAAGAGATTCTCAACAAGGTTGAGCGAAATAAATTTTTCATATTTCTAAGAGCGACGAAGCTAAATGACAAGATATAACCGAGAGGTTTTCTCTGAAACATTACTTACATTTAACTTACATCCACTGTACAGCAACTAATGTTTCAGCATTAAATGACTCATAAAGGGTTGATGTGCCGTAAACCAAACCAAACAAAACACTTTTTGAGAAGATCAAAACCTAAGCGTTATTCATTTAAAAACAGGTTTTTTTCACAGCAAAAGAAACACATTTGATGTTATGTTTCTGAATTTTTGAGATGAGGATTGATAATTTCTAGCATTTGTATTATTCAGACCGCTGTTCTCACCTTGAGTGTTATTCACACAACATTTTGGTTGATGTAACCTCCGATCTTCTTCAGGTGTATCTTGTCCACAAAGATGCGGGGCATAATGGATAAAGTACTTGGTAACATTATGATGCCTCCTATTTTTTTATTCTGCTCGAATGGATCAGATTGTTATGATGACTGAACTCATGCATTCATAACCTGAAAGTTTCATCTCTCTGTTGCAGATATTGAAAGTGTGAAGCTCTAAGAAAGCAATCCTTGCCATGAACGTTAAACGTTTTGCAAAGCCGATGCAGGATGTCAGCACAGTTAGGAGATGGGTTCGTCGATTTCAGAGATGTGAGTGCACTCCAGACTTTTACGACCGGGGCATTAAAAGTGGCTGGCAAAAGTGCATTGAAAATGGTGGTGACTATGCAGAAAAATAAACTCTGGAACACAAAAGGTCGCTCATTTTAATGGTACTCCTCCCGTCTGCGTAGTTCTTTAATGTTTTAGTTTTTTAGTTAAAAAATAGGAGGCCTAACTTTTGGAAGGACGCTGGTATTTCCATTAAGCATTATATCTCTCTACCTCTTTTTATCTGTCCTTCTAGCTTTCTCTTTTTTCTCCTCTCTCGTTTTCCCCCTCATATTTCCAACTTCTCGTTTCTCTTCTGCCCACAGAGTGAAAAAAATTAGGAGGCCTCTAGAGTATTACAGAAACCACCCAAATAAAATTAAGGAAGTCTCCCGAGCACTACCAAAACCACCTTTTCCGAATTTCTTGTCACTTCCTTCTCTCTTTGAAGAGAAATTATGTTGATAATAACAATAGTCTGAAAAGAAAGTTAAGAAACAATAAATAAATGAAATCCATCTAATAATTTTTAAATCTCGACATTTTCTTTCCCAAATTAGTACATAATAAAATTGAAAATGTCTGAAAAATGGACACCCCCTCTTCCTGACGAAACTTGACAATGTTGACCCTCAAGGAATTCAATTTTTTTTCTAATTTTAGATATTATTCATCCGAGACAACACTGTTCAACAGCATACAAAGTTTGTGGGTGTTGGTTTTGTTGTTTTTGATTTTTAGCTTAATATACACACAGGCACACACAGAGATAGAGAGACAGACAACTTTCCGTAATATTATAGATGTTTCTTCTGAAATAAATTGAATAAGAACTTCTTATTAAAATTCAAAATTCTCATTTTTCTCGTCTTCAAATATTTTGTGCTATGTATCATCCCGCTGGCGTCGTCACGGGGGGAATTGTTGAAGGCTTTCCAAAGTCGTTGTTGAAAAAGCCTAACATCTCCTTGAGAATTTGACGAAAAGCGTCATATGATTGAAATGACGCCCTCTAGGCTCATACAGCCATCAATAAGCTGTTTTACGGTGAGCGTGTTCTGGGCTAGGCACAAGCTATTTAATTCTATGTACAGATTCCTATTAAAATATATTACAAAGTTTGCAAATACCTTCAAGAGTATAGGTGATTTTGCGTATAAAGAGAAATTGAAAAACTAGTATCACTTTTAAAACACATGTCAGGTCATTTGATAGAAGTAGGTGCACTTAACAACACACACCTGATCAAAAAACAAAACAAACAAAAAAAAACGCATAACATGAGTGATTGTCAAAAATAAAATAATCTTTGGTGGAAGTCAAACCACCTGGTCAGAAAAAACAAGCATTAAATAATTGTTGATTGAACCCACTAGCAAAAATACTCCATTGCCAAATAAAATGCCTTGAAGGCATAACTACATTGACTGCAAAGTCGCACAGTAGGCATTTGTAGATGAAGGCAGGATGTGTTGTGTAGCCGGGATCTCTCTCTCTCTCTCTCTCTCTCTCTCTCTCTCTCTCTCTCTCTCTCTCTCTCTCTCTCTCTCTCTCTCTCTCTCTCACACACACACACACTATATATATATATATATATATATATATATATATATATATATATATATATATATATATATATATAAATATAAAAAAGTGTCATAATGTTCTTTCTGTTTGTTTTTTAAAAAAAAATCCCTCCCCTACTGACTTAATTCACACCCTCTCTATAAAATGTATTAAGTGGATTGCTACTACCACCCCCTCTGGTTTTTGACGGTCGGGGCCCGATTCTTTTTCTTTCTTTATTTCAGTATCCAAAATGTAATTGTCTAGTTTAGATGCTTGAAAATACCATAAGGTTGAAATAAATTATTGCATCGACAATTATGTAATTTCCGTGTTATATTTTTTTATGTTATTGTTCTGTTTACCACATTGAGCTCTCATACCCGGATTTCCTCCTGGAAATATTCCATTATAACACTATATATATATATATATATATATATATATATATATATATATATATATATATATATATATATATATATAATTAAAAGGAGATTAGAACAATAGTCTAAAGAGCAAAGTGTATTTTAATGTAATAGTAAAATTACTAGTTTAATTAAAATACAGGGAAAGAAAAAGTGCTCGTTGTAATTTAGATATATAATAAGCTCAATAGGTAAATATCTTAGAGCTAATTTAATATATATATATATATATATATATATATATATATATATATATATATATATATATATATATATAGGGTATCCATTTCGTTTTTGATGTTTTCTTTCAATTCTTGCAAGGTTTCGGATATCACGTTTCGAGGTCTGTCAGCTCGCGAAACGAAATAAGGGAGTTAAATTGCAATCCAGAGATTCTGCAATTTGTCATGAATAATGTTTTGGAAACGGTACAAATATGCGATGCTGAAAATGGGCAACACTTAAAAGACATTATTTTTCATAAATTAAGATTTTGCTTGAATTTTCATTTTTTTTTAATTGCCCAATGTCTTAGTTAGATTGTGTTAAAATTACAGAAAAATATAAAAAAAAATAACGAATCTATTTAAGTTCAAAACTCTTCAGTGGCTTTTGGAACACCCTATATATATATATATATATATATATATATATATATATATATATATATATATATATATATATATATATATTCAAACAAATATTATTAAATGCAACGTAATTTTTCGATTTTCCGCATACACTTTTTTGTATCAAAATAAAAAATATTAATAAAAGTTCCATAGTTGTTGCTGTCATGAGCGCTTTCGATTCGTCCGCGAATCATCTTCAGGTGTTGAAATAAAAGTGCGAAGGAGCGAAAATGAGAATTAAAAGTGAAAACTAAAATCTAAAGTAAACGACGTGATGATAAATTAAAATATATAGAGTCGATGAAAAGTCGATTAAAAATTCGAGTATTAAAATCAACAAGTTCGTGGACACTGTTTACAAAGTCTGTCCAATACGAACTACGCAAGATATTTTAGAATAATAATTGTCTGTATTTTTGAGATGAGGTGTTTTCATTGATTGAGATTGTCGGACTGACTTCCTCAGTCCATATTTTAGAATGTTACTGATTTTACTCGAATGCAATATCCTTAAAAGTGGGTTAAAGTGTTCTAACATATATATATATATATATATATATATATATATATATATATATATATATATATATATATATATATATATATATATGGAGGAAGTGAGGAAGCATGGCTGTGGAAATCTTTTTACCCGAATACGATGTCCAGCATGTTAAAAATATACCATTTGTTGTAAAAATCTAATGGATAAACATCTGAAGAAGTTGGTGGGGACAAGATATTTTTACGGAAACATAAATCGCAAAATAGCCACTCATTAATGAAACAGCTGTAATGGAAAAATCCAGGAAATAAACGAAGGTTATAAAAAAGAAAACGCTAGTCCTTGAATTTTCAACAAAACTTTGCACTATATATATATATATATATATATATATATATATAGAGAGAGAGAGAGAGAGAGAGAGAGAGAGAGATGTTATTTGTTTTTGTTTTTGCGATACGTTTTGAATGAATTCAATTATTTACGAAAGTGTATTTTTACCTAAATGCGAATTGGGAATAATTTTCCCTTTAACCAATTTCGTACCCCTATATGAGGAGCGGTATATATATTGTTTTTAAAATATAATCATCCGCTGAGACGTGTTTCGTCGTCTACGACTCATCAGAGTGGCTGAATCTAGCGAGATTGAAATATACATACATACATACATACATACATACATACATACATACATACATACATATACATTTGTCTGGTATATGTGTATATATGTCTCTATTTTGTACTTGTGTCGATATATATAACAGGAACTCATGTATCGTCTAGTGTTGTATATAACAGTGTCTTTGATATCTAATGAATGCGTGTGTACAGAGTAACAAACGTGACACAAACTTTTATAGGCAGATTTTCTTACAATCAAACAGATAACAACATATGTCTGTTTGTCTCAGACCAAAAGACACATATCTTCTTATTTATCCAAACCTTGAAAGAACGCCATAACAACGAGTTATATTTTAACCCACCTTTATTCGTCTTATGGATTCCCTTTTCAGGGTTTGGCACGCTGAGTCTCTTTCTACATTTTCATTGGTTCTTCCTCTTCTGCTTCCAACAGGGTCGTCCACACGTCCACTCGTTAACACGTTTCTCGCCAGCTCATTAGCTGGATCTCTGCTGACTAACTACCTATTACGTCAGCAAAACTCCAATCACATGTCCAAGGACACAAACAGGTAATCGCTCACTTAAACCAAATCTGCACACTTCTAACCGAATTCTACAACTACTCTGAAAATTCCAATATCGACTTTGTCTATTTTATTTAGTGTTAAATTCCTGACTAAACATTCCAAGCTGTCAATCCACATTTTCCAAAATCTAATTGTTTTATTTTTCTAAGGTTACTCGGTGTTGCCCCGGCATGCTAATATAATACTAAAGTGGACATTAGCAGATGAAGGCGGGATGTTACAGATTGCTATATACAAAATAGAATAGATATTGTTAATCAGATTCCTGTGTATGTGGCCTCTTTCCTCACTAACTCGAACTCCTTCACTGCTATCTATAATAAAGACATATCAAAGTAATTAATCGATCGATTATCGATTAATCAGCAAAGTGGTCAATAAGGTTGATTATCAATTACCAACCAATTAATCAGTATACGCTTAGTTTCCACTTTACCTCTGGTTGTTCCTTCGTTTTTAATTGATTTTATGGTATCTTTTGTTTTTTAAATTGTTAGATGAAAGTACTATATAGGTAAAGAAAGCCCCCCCCCCTTCTCCATGTTAAGAAGAGCTTTTCTAAATAATAACGTTATTATTTATAAAAATCTTTTTTAGCATGACGAGAAGCAACCGGAAGTGAAGTGGAAACCGTAATCGTAAAGATAACCCATTTTTGTTAAATATCCAGGCTGGGTGTACCAAAATTGTAATCTGGCAGGAGTAGTCACACTTGACATAGACAGACACCTGACAATAAATAAATAAATAAATAAAAATAAGAATAACAAAATGACGTGTATGATTGTCGAAAATAAAATAATCGTTGTTTGAAGTCAAGTCACGTGGTCAGAATAAATAAACATACTCGATTGTCAGAAATAAAATGGTTGTTGATCGAAACCACCTGCAAAGTTTAGCAGTAGAAGAAAATACTCTGTGTCTGAATAAACGGCACGAGAAGAGGGCGCATAGCTACATTGACAGCTAAGTTGCACAGTTTGCAGGTGGAAGCATGAGTGTCACAAATATAGCAGCACAAAATTGATATAGAATCAATTAGCGATTTGGAACCAAAGAAAAACACATATGTAATTTTCACTGAGCTCGCATCTTCCTTCCTCATTCACTATATTCATTATATCTTTATGTATCAGTGTGTTGTCATTCTTTTAAGCGCAGCAGAAATACAACGATTGACTTCTTCAAAATTTTAGATATAAATAATAACTACGGACATCGTTTCAAAAATATTTTCAAGAAATCAAGCAACTTGATTGCTCGCCCGCAATAAACATTAGGATCATCATCATATCTGGTTTTAGTATTTAAGGTGCTGCAAGTGTATGGGATTCTGCAATGGGCAACACAAGGCAATTCTCCACACCTCTCTATGCATAGGGTTGATTGTTTTTACTAGGAAATCACCACTTATCAAGGCTTAAAGGCCACTCGAGGATAAGAGTTGATGAGTATCTGGTTGTTGATAAGACTACACTGTGATGCTTTGTAATAGTCGATATTGGACAGGATTTTATCATTTAAGAGGACGGCTCAACAAGAACTTGTTTACATTGGACTTGAAAACGACCATGTTGTAGTCAGCCAAGAAGCAGCCCTGCAGATTTGTTTCACAGGCAGGTAGTTCTAAGAATGAAACTTTGTTCATGGGATTTGCATTTAGTTTTAGGTACATATAAAGAGTAAAGAAAACTTTTGTAGAAAAAAAAAATAAAGGTGTCACCCTAAAGAAAACAATGCTACAGCTTTATTTGACAAATTTTATTGAAAAAATCAATTGAGGTAACTTGATTGTGTAGTAGAGCTGACATCTATTCAATATAGTTGCCTTTAGCCTCAGTCATTGCCTCAATATGGAACTGGAAGCATACCTTTTCCATAAGCACCGGTAAGAGCTTGGCAAACACTTGGCAGATGCCAGTGATCAGGCTGGCTTTGGTATTATGGGAGATCATGTTGGTAATGTTCTCGACGTATGATCAAATGTAGTCCAGCAAGTTCAGGTCGAGGGAGGAGGTGGGGGGGGGGCAATGAAAGAAGGGTACAAAGTCGTAGCACTTCTTCTGAAGCTAAGCTTGGGTCTCTTTGGACTTGTGAGTCCTGCTGCCAAACCCAAGGTCTGCCAGCGGCCACCTGATTGCACCAGGGAATCGCCACACTCTTCAGCACATCCAAGTACACTTTGGTGTTGATTTTCAAGCTGACTTCGAAGATGTGAGTTGGCATGATGTGACCCTCACTTGAAACCACACCAAAGACCATAACCGTGGCTGGAAACTTGGGTTTCATCACCTTGGGCACGCCTGTTATTTGTGATAATCTAGCAATGCATTTTGAGGGCGCTGACAATGGTCCTATCATCATAACTTGGATCAGTAGAGAGCATGAGTTGTACAGCGTCGCATCTCTTATCTCGCTTTTTGAACATTGTGTCACTTTCAGACATGATAGAAATTTCCTATCGCATGTGGGATTTGTACACAACTACTAGATGGTCTGCAACAAAAAACAAAGAAAACCGATTTTCATTAAACGGAAATGGAACCTATGGCGCAAAATTGATCTTTCCACCCTTTAGGCACATATAAAGAGTAAAGAAAAATTTTGACAGGTGTTGTAGTTAGACGAATGTTTGTTGTGAATGTTTTACAGAGGAGAGGAGGGGGTATAGATTGAAACTCATCCGAGCACTTGCCATAAAAATAAGGATAGAACAGAGAAAAAT
>NC_136490.1:39699955-39709955 GCF_053919585.1 Euprymna scolopes | reverse complement strand
GGAATTAATTAAATATTGCTTTTTAACTATTATTGGAAATTATTATATGAAAATCTCAAAACAAAGAATAATTAATCACTGGAAGTAGATGAAAGAACATGTGAAGGTGTTGCATTACCTACCCTTTTCTATACATTTACATATACATTCACAAGATAATGTTTCGACCCTAATTATCTCCCTTTTCCCAATAATAGATGGCGCTGCAATCAGTGGATATAATAAAAGACCCCGAAAAAAGTCACTCTTTTCTTCCTGTTTCACCTACAAACATTATCTCTAATATTAACATAAATAACCCAAGCATTGTCTCTAGTTACTACGCATACTCATTCTATGATATGTAAGACATTTCCCTCAACTTTTACACTCACACCTGTACACATCCTTGAAGCCTTGATCGTATGCGTTGTAAACTATTCACACATTTTTATCTCAAGAATTTTTGGAGAGTCTGCATACATTATTGTTTTCATGTTGTTTCATTATTTCGTTTGTAATTAACTGCCCCTAGTTACACACTTACATATATGTTCACCAAAGGGCGTTTCAGACCGGAATTATCTTCTTTTTTCACAATGGTCGATGATACTCCAATCGATAGCTATAAAAATGGAAACATTAAAAAATCTCATTCTTTCCTTCTTTTTCGCCTGGCATGAACACGCGTACATCAGTGCACACACATTTCACGGTATGTTAGACATTTCCCTCAACTACTACACACATCTGTACATATCATTTTTCAGACTTCATTGTACACATTATTTAATTATTGGAATTCTTTGAGATGAGTAATTTGCATATTTTATTTATTTATTTATTTACAGACTGTTATCCTCATCTTTATGGTTGCTGTTTCACAACATTTCGGCCAACTATTCCTCTGGCCTTTGTCAGATGGTTAATAATGACGGGATAGGAATGCTTAATTTCTTAACTTTATCTAATTAATTACTACCTTCCATAGTTGTTGTCATCTCACTACGTTTTGGCCAACTAATCTTCTGGCTGGATAGGATTGGCCTGGTGGGAGAGGTCCTTTTCTCTTCGCTGCAACCTCTGTCTCACAGAAGAGATGTTGCGAGTTTGTCTCTGCTTTATCGTTATTTTCATGGAAAGTGTTCAACTGAGCTTCAATCTATGGTCCCCCTCGCCAAACTTTCACAAGAAACACTAGACTAGCTCAAAACATTATCAATAATTTTCCCCACTCTTTATCTGTACCTAAACCTAAACATAGATTCTATGATCAAAACTTCTTTCTTAGAACTGCACGCCTGTGGAATTGTCTTCCGTTTTCCTGCTTTCCAGCTTTCTATAATATGGTTGTCTTCAAGTCCAACGTGAACAAGTTTCTGATGAGCCGTTCCACTTAAGTTAACAAATTTACCGAACTTCCATTACTATCGATTACTATATTGTCCTTTTGACTACTCTACACTTTTTAACCCTTATCCTTGAGTGGCCTATCGGCCTTGATAAGTGGTGACGTCTATGTAAAAAAAAAAAAAAAAATCGCTATCTTCAAACAATGCTCACCTGGAATTGTAGAGATTCAACATCTGTATCCACTGCACCACGGGCCCTGAAGGGCGATCAAAACCGGATTTTTTGATCTTATAAATCCAAGTTTTTTGTTTTTTGATTTTCCATTGTCAGGTCCGTACAGAATGGTAAATATTATTTAATTATTGGAATTCTTTTAGATGAGTAATTTGTATATTTTATTTACTTGTGGACTGTTATCCTCATCTTTGTAGTTGTTGTTTCACGACGTTTATATTAGTCATTGATTTGCTTCCCCACTGAGCAAATTAGGCACAAGGCCGTTTTTTAATGTGGAGAGTGAGGGGAGGGGGACCAGTTACCCCGAGAGGGAACTGGATAGTGACAATTGGTATGAAGGGTTTCCCCTACATTGACCAAAACTGATTGCTCAAGAGCAATTGTCTGATATGTGGGATTGCCCCCGCATATGGTTTTTGATTGCAGTATCTGCCCGAACAGATACTACACTTTGAACTACTTTGACATCCTGGGCCAGCCGGCACTTGGCGATGCAACGACATGGACACAATTGCATGAGAAATAAATATTTTTTTGCATACATTATTGTTTCTGGGTTGTTTCCTTAATTCACTTGTAGTTATTTGTATTAGACCATGCATAGAGGAGGAACTCTTCTCAAACATCTGTCAACTCCTTCAAACGCGATTAGTTGAAGTAGTATTAATGTTGATCGATTTTTTTGATTATCCATGTCAGTGCTTTTCAGCGTTTTTGCTGGAGCGGAACCCCATGGAAACATTCCACTGGCTCATGAAACCTCTATGTAATAATTTAATTATCTTATGCACCCCCCCCCCCGCCCAAAAAAAAAATAAACCCCCAAAAAGTAACAGCATTTAAAAAATAAAATGAAATGAAAATATTCATGTTCGAAGTATTGTACATGTTTGTTGTACATGAAATGAAAAATTGTACATATTTGAATAAATTACAGTTATTCTTATCAAAAACTCAATGGGAAACTTGAGCTTGGTGTTCCTTGCACAACTCTTTAAGAATGGGTTGTGTTTTTGACAAGTACACACGAAGTTCATCTTTCATAAACAGAAATTGTGCTCGTTTCTTGAGCTTAATGGTTGTCAGAGATTCTTTTGGCGTTGATTGTATAATTGATAATTGAGCAGGGAGAGTAACTTGGTTCGTCTGCACGGTGGGGACATCCCTGGAACGGATGTTATGTCCTGTGTAGCACGTCTATCTTCGCCCTCTTGAACATGATCATCGGTATGTACACATTCTTTTTTATATTTTTACTTCTTTCTTGCAGTAACGTCACCTTGCGCACTACTTAGTCATTTGAATACAGCTGCCTTACACACATCCGTGCTCCGTTACAGTAACTGTCATTTACCTTATTTTGTCCTTTAGTCCTCCCATTCCATGAATGATGTTTTGAATAACGGGGAAGAATTGCTGTTTTATGGGTCGAAATCTATCCAGATAACACTTATTATTTGCTAGTGTTTAGCACCTTACATCAAGCAGCTTCATACCTTGTCTGGACCGACTTCTATAAAAAAAGTCACTTGCTGCTAAGGGTATTGATGTCCTAGGAATGCCAGCCAGATACCCAGGTGTTAAACACGATAGGAACATTCCCTTTAGCTAAAGGGGTTGATATGTCATCTGCTACGACTGTTTGGCAGGTCTTATGGCAAGTTCACGGTATCATTAGTGACACTATTTTCTCCAGAGAATTATCTTTGGTGATGGAATTGAACGCTGTAGCAAATAAGTGAACATCTTTTTTTTTTTTTTGTATAAAAATATTTTTTTATTTTAATATTTGAAGAAGCATTTTAAGAACTCGAGACCTATCCGTTCACGAGAAAGTTGAGGGTCCAACTAAATTTCAAATCTTCCACTGTGGCAAAAAGAAAAAAAAAGAGAGTGTGAGAGAAAGAGAGAGAGAGGGGGGAGAAAGACAGATTAAGAGATGCTTATTAAAACAAACAGACTTAAATATTGTTATTAAATTTATATAGATTGCTCTGAATTTTAACCTTTTTGAGAATGATCTGATCTCTTTTTCTTTTTTTAAATCCAATTGCGTTTGCTTTTGTCAGGAAACTGTCAGCTCTAGGTTAATCAACTTTGACTGACACCAACACGTTCTAAAAGCACTACATTTTTAATAAGATATTCGTCTCCATCAAAGTACAAGGAAGGTCGGATATAAGGTTTTTAAATGTGAAGTTCTTTAACATTGTGCCACGTAGTAAGTTTGAAAGCTAGCCCACATCTAAAGGGAAATAAAACTTATTTTATAGAAAAAATATATAACGTTTTGGCTTTCCATGCATTTCTAGTAATACTCTTACTCTTTCATGAAATTATATATGTTCCTATGAAATTTAACTTTTTATTTTGTGCTAAACTTGTTGACATTGGATTTGATGACAATCAAATTTGTGATCAGTAGAGAAGCAGTCCCACATTTATGCACTCCACAGGTAGGAAGTCCTTTTGAAGAAACTCCATCCATGGAAGTTCTTCTGCTGCCTTTCTATTGTGTTCGCAGGCTACTAATTGGTACCTTTTTTTTAATTACATTTTCACCCCAAACAGGGCACAGTGCCACTTTGATATAGGGGGCTACTGTCAGAGACATGAGTTCCAGAGATACTATGTAGGAAGTTGAGCAGCAAGATTTCTGTTCCCATTACACTTGAACTTCTGCATGTCAGTACGGTTGGGGAAGCAGGAACCCGGAAGGGAATTCCAAAGTCTAGCTGTTTTGAGGAAGAAACTATTAAAGTAGAAGGCTTTCTTACATCTAGGGATCTCTTTTTTTCTTTTTTTTTTTTTTTACACAGTCGTCACCACTTATCAAGGGCCGGAAGCCACTCAGGGATAAGGGTTATTGCAAGTACATTACGTTACAGAAAAATTTCCGACATCTCAGACTACTATTCACGGTGGGACTTTGCTGCTTGTTGGGTTTGTCGGGGATATTTATGTCGAGGGGGTACAAGGACTTGTAAGTCGTCGGAGCATCCACCATTAAAATACTTGTAAAACAGGATGCAACATTTTGCCGATGGGACAGAGGTTGAAGCTTAGATTACAGTTCAGGACCTATCAGGTTGGCGACTCTTTTTGAACCCTGTCCAAGCGTGAGAGACTAGTAGCAGATGCACCAGCCCAAATGTGACGACAATACTCCATACATGGACGAATGATGGCCTTATAGAGTTAAAGGATACTTTTAGGCGTAAGTAACTTTCTAGCATGGTAGAGGGAGCCTACCTTCTACTGCTTTAATTAACCTAGGTAGCCGTTATCAGTGAAGGGATACAAGGTGACATAGTGCAATTCATTTTTTTGCGTTATGTCCACTACATTATGGTGTAAACAATGAATTGTGTGAACAGTAGTTGGGGCTTTTAGATGAGATATTTAACATAACCTGTTTTTACAGAAAGATTTATCAATTTATTTAAGAAAGTGGCTGATAAGAAAAAAATCTATATATTGATACCGTAGTACCTTTAACGTACGTACGTACATGTGTCACGGTTTTCAAATTCTGAATTATTCGATTGGGAGATCCTATTTATTAAAAAGGAAGATAGAAAATGATGAAATATTACGAACATTAAATTAATATATAGATACGCTAATTTGATGTTTGTAGTATGTTATCACCTTCTATCCTACTTTTTAATAAATAGGATCCCCTGATCACTGAGGACGCAATGTAAATAAAATAAAATAAAATAAAATAAAATAAAAATAAAAATAAATAATGTCGCTTTTGGGCCGCACTTGAGACTAAAATATACCTTCTTGGTTTTCTGGCTAGGATCAAAGGATAGTATCTGTTCTTTCTGAAAATGGTATAATGATATGGCACAGTTTCCGTTTGCACTGGACGTCTATACAATGAAAATATGTCACAGAATCCTATAAAGATATTGGAGATAAACCGTAATAACTAGATATATTCTGACACAACATTAACCAGGTTACTTATATAAATACTTTTACACTTTTAAAGAGCTACAATAATATCATGGAGTCTCCAGTTATGCTGAACAACCACAGAATGCCCAGCAGCAATATATCACACATGAAAGATGCCACTGTGGAATTTCCACAGGTCCCACTAGTAATTAAATAAATATTTCTACTCGTAAATGTTGAAATTAAAGGAAAATCTTTGTCCATTGTGGTAGTAAGACGAGTTCTTGCAGTGAATTGCAAGGAGGGTTTAAAGATTGGAACTCAGGCGATGACTTTCGATGGAAATATCGATAGACTAGAGAGAGAGAGGGTGTGTGTAGCAATGCTTTTCCCGTGAAAAAGAGGCTACATGGAAGGGAAGAAGACATTCTCCACTAGATTTCGAAATCGGTTTTGTACTCTATCAAAGCAGGAAAGTATGCTATGACCGGCATCTTCTTAGATGTAGCAATAGTGTTTCATCTTAGAACGTATAGAAAACTGTGCTATGAGTGATATATTTTTTGAAATTCAAGTATGTTTTGCAGTGACCTTAACAATAGATTTTATGTAAGTTTTCCACTTGAGGTCTACAGCGAAGGTCATTCCTAAGAGAGCCTTTAAATTGGGGCAAAGTGAGGACCCGAGCGTTGGTAATGAAAAGAGACTAGATTATGAAGTCGTTATTGTACTCTTGATTCTTTTTTGGTGGATTTGCTTTTGACTGATTCTTTTAGAATTAAATGCTCACAGATTATCAACATTCTTAGTGAAATTGATGCAATGGATGCAGCTGGACTTGAACATCAGTTCGTTTAGATATCCACTTCATCATCACTGCCTCCCAAACTTCAAAGTGAACCCAATATTACCTTGAAGGCAGATCTGAGATGATGATTTAAGATGAGTGTTATGAGCTTGCAGGCCGATAATAATCAAGACAAACAAAAAAATGTGCATTCGCAAAAGTATGTTACAGAAGTACACGTCATGATTCTGGTGACATAACTGTCACGAGTCACAATATTTACTTTTTTTCCAACAGCAAGGAGATGTGACACAAGGTGAGGAGAGTAAAGACAGTGCCCCTAAAGGAGAAGTACTCTGGCCTAATAAAAATTTCCTGGGTAGCTGTGTCGACATTCCGCGATCAGGGTACTTCAGGTAGTAAGCAATAATCTTGAATCATCTTGAATCATTTAAGAGCGAGGCACTGAAACCATACCCCCCTCCCTGCCAAGAAAGAGAAACCATTCAAATTTAAAGCAAATGCTATATTTATTGTTTATACCCTTCCTGGGACGAGTATTGTACTAGTTCTTTCCAAATATAATAATGTAGTGTACAAAATAAAAATAGAAATGTACAATTTTTTTAAATACGTCTAAGCGAACGGATTTCTTATCTCAGATTGGTTTTTGTTTTATGGCATATTTTTGTTTTATGGCCATTGGGGAAGGGTATTTAATGCGGAACCCAGTCATTCTGGTAAAAGATTTTATGAAGTTCTTTATGTCTTCAAATATTTATTCATAGTGTTTGGTTTGGTTGATTTTTAGAGGAAAACTGTTTTTGTTTTAGACTTTGCAGAACATGATTGAGTTTTGCAAATAAAAAGGAAAAAAAAAAAGTAATATACACGTTTGATGTATTCTTAATCAGTAAGTCAGTATTTTCATACAGTCTGATCCGGTAGAGATCTTTTATCTCAGATCTGAGTAATATTTTAGCATATATTTTATGTGATTTAAATATGTAAGGAAATAAAAGCCGTAGGGAAACAAACGTTGACGACCCCAGCTTTAGTATAATAATAGATAAAAGGCTTTTGAGTAAATACCCCTGCATAATTTAGATAAACCATATCTCAAGGCTGATGGCTAAGAAGCTTTTGCTCTATGTCAATTGTACTAACATTCCTCACCGTATATACGAAAAGAGATAATACAATTATTTCTCGAATTTCACTTACATCAATTGATATACCCTTTGGGTTTTCACTTTCCGGTACATATGAGATTTGCCATCTCTATTAATAAAGCCTAAACGGGAAGCATTACAGATGCCTTGCACTGTGGGAAATCCGTTTTGCTTAAGGACAGTTACATGTAGGATGCTCAAGTGTTGAAAGGGACAAAAATGTATTTTATTTATGTCATAGTTAAAAAAAAAAAAAAAAAGAAAAGAAAAGAAAAGAAAGAAAAAATACATATTATGTATGCTTAGGTATTGAAATGGCATTTCCTTGAGAAACGTCTTCTGGTATAGATATTATTCCGCGATGAATTTTTGATATGAGAATTAATAATTCATATTATTTGGATTATTCGGACTACTGTTCTCGTCTGGAGTGTTATTTTTACTACGTTTCAGCCGATGTAACCTCCAATCTTTTTGAGGTGTATATTGTCGAACTTAAGAATCTTTCTGACAAACTTGGGAATCTGCACGGAATTTTGAACAAAACCCTTTATTTGATTCAAAGAGGTAGGATGTTCTCGTTCAGTCAGTGATGATCGAGTAGGAATCCTGAGTAATTCACAATTGTATTCTAGGTATCGCCCGCACTGAGGATTGAACCTTCAACCTCCAGAAGAGTGTCACTTACAATTGAATTTTACCAAGTATTTATCCGTTATGCTATGGGTCGTTAGGGATAAATTTCATTGCAGATTCAATAAGAAAGATTCCTAAGTTCTCGACAAGATACACCTGAAAGTCAAAGATTACATCGGCTGAAACGTTTGTGAAAATAACAGTAAAGATAGGCACAGTAGTCGAAATAATAATAATAATAAAAATAGTACAAATAATACAATTTGTATTGTTTGGAATTGAATGAAGATCACTATCACACACTTTTTAACTATGCTCATAACACCATGTTACTTATTTTGTCTCATTGATTCCCTCCTCTCGTTTCGCCCCCTAATATAAGCTTAAATGTACGAAAAACTCTGAATTAGTATCTTACACATAAGATTCATATTTCATTGAAATCGGAAGTTTTAAAAGGACTCTGTCCATTTAGAGTTTGAGGCACGTACATATTTGTCAGATAGCTGGTAACACAGACTAGGGATTTGGGACCACTTCCATTGTCTTCCTTAATAGATTTCATATAAGAATACACTTTTAGATTTTATATAAATTGACTAACCATTTTTTTTATATAAACACATGAACATCAAACACACAAACAAACATTGATTTTATATAGCTCTACAATTATATAAATGCAACTTTGTCTGTGTGTTTGTGTGTGTGCGAGTCCGTTCCTTATAGACTCTGAAACGGCTGAATAGATTTTCTTTAAAATTTACAGAACTTTATTGTAATAGTCTGGGAGTGATCTTAGTTAAGTTTTGTCTCAGAATACCCCCGATAATTGCCAATAATCGAAACTGTTATTTTAATTTATCTATGATTGGTAAAGCTATTTTTTCCATGTCGTCACTCAGCAACAATGGTAGAACAACGGGCCATGAAAATTCTACTGTGGGTAAGTTGATAGCATGTTTTTTTGTTTGTTTGTTTGTTTTGTATGACGTGCTCTGTAGGTTCAAACTCCGCACGTAAATTTCTGAATTTCTTTTCATTAACTGCAAAGAATTTTATAAGACTTGAAAATTTACGTGTGTATTGTTTTTTTTTTATTGTTTTTTTTTTTTTTTTTTTTGCATGATGTGATCTGTACATTCAAACACTTTCATTGTGTTCCCTAGTATATTTCACATAAGAATACACTTTTTGCGCCCCCTAATATAGGATGAACTGTTAGAAAAACTCTGAATTAGTAAGATTTAAATTCCATTAAAACTGATTTAATAAGATTTAAATTCCATTAAAACTGGATAAACATGCCGGAAGTTTTAAAAGGGTTCTGTCCCAATGGGTCACTTGAAGATGAAAATACATAGATGTTTAGCAGAGGTTAATATAGTGATTCAGGACCCTTTCCGCTATATGTATTTTATACATCTATCTATTTATCTATAAAAGTGAGAATGTGTGCGTGTCTGTGAGGACAATTCTCAACCTATATACTCAACGATCTTTCGATCTATAGACTTGACATTTAGTATGTAGGGTATTCCGACATGTAGAAAACCTTTTAATCGGTTTTCATCCGTAAAAAAGGGCTGCTAAAGGGGTTAAAATAAAAAAAAAATTGGTACATTGGGAGGGGGGGGTCGGATTTTTATCTCTTTGTCAGTTGTTTCACCAGGTTTGAAAACACCTTTTAAAGACGTGGCAAGCTGGTCTAATGGTTATCGTACTTGACTCACTGTCTTTAGGTTTTGGTTTCAATCTCAGCTAGAGTATTTTTTTTTTTACCTACAAGAACTGTTTATAAAAAACATAATACTCGCATGTACAAGTTTCAGTTTCTTTCCGTTTTTTTTTAATTTCATTTCTTTTTAAGAAACTTAACGTTATGTTTAATACCGGGCAACGCCGACTACATCTTCTAGTATCATAT
>NC_136490.1:39667455-39694955 GCF_053919585.1 Euprymna scolopes | reverse complement strand
TATAAAAACAGCCTATTGATTCAATAAAAACAGCCTATTGATTTCAATAAAAACAGCCTATTGATTCAATAAAAACAGCCTATTGATTTCAATAAAAACAGCCTATTGATTTCAATAAAAAACAGCCTATTGATTCAGGCGACTTTAAGTTGTTTACAACCGCGATAACCCAGAAAAAGAAAACATGAC
Organism: Euprymna scolopes; assembly: GCF_053919585.1. Lineage (NCBI taxonomy): Eukaryota > Metazoa > Mollusca > Cephalopoda > Sepiida > Sepiolidae > Euprymna > Euprymna scolopes. The sequence continues at coordinate 39,694,766 of NC_136490.1, read as the reverse complement.
TTTTAATCAATTCAAAACAGCATTAAGGACTTATGAAGAAACCGACAAGATGATAAAAAAAAAGAACTAAAGAATCAACAAGTATCATAACATCAAAAAATGCCCACCAAAAACTAACAAAATCAAATTATGCATTTATTCCAAATAAAAACAGCACTGTTCAAAGAACAATTTTTCTTCTAAGGAAAAAAAACGAACATTATCTACTATTATTGTGGATGACCCAACCACAAAAGTTTTCAATGTAGATACAAATGTTTCAAATAGAACTCCATCAAAAATGTGGAGAACTCCGGTGATGAACATACATTTTTATTTTCATGTACGTTTGACACTTCAACAAACAATAACAACTTTCTTGTAATCATGAAGAAATCTGATTTTATCAATTTTGCTTCCAGCTTTAACTCTCAGAGTTACTTTGTGGAGCTAGCCGATAGCAGTCAAGTAGATGATGTCGTTTTAAATCGAAGCAATGCTAAAATCTCCCTAAGAAATAATAATGGTGAACTTTGTTCCTGTATTCTGGTAAACACTCCTTTAATTCCAACGTTTAAACAAAATATATTTTCTGTACAAGCTGCCATTAAACAAAGCACAAATATAAACTAACCTCAATAAGTCAAAATTAGTGTAACCAAATAGAACTTTATTCGATGTTAAAGAAAATGGAAGATTATATTATTTAAAAAGTGTTGTTCCATCAAAAACCGCTTGCCTTAATTTGGAAACCTGGTACAAAATTTTAAAACACTTATTCCAGATATCCAGAAGTTGCCAAATGTGGTTAACGGAATGAAGATAAAACCTAAGAACTTTACAAACTGCGACGTTTGTACACAAAGAAAACATGGTGACATCCTAAAAGAATATACCAGACAAAAGGGCCACCAAAATCCTATTACTAGTGCATTGTGACTTGAATAGTCTTGTGGAACCGATGAGCTGAAAAAAAAAATTCAGATATGCATTGAATTTTGGAGACTATTATTCCTGTTTAATAATGGTTAATTCCTTAAAGAACAAATCTGATGCTCTGCTAGGAACTAAAAAATACTTAGCTGATATCATCTCTTACAAAGCAGTAAAGTGCATTCGCTCTGACAATGGAACCGGATTTACTAACAGAGACTTTGAACTATTATGAATTAAGCATAGTATTAAACATGGGAAATTAGTGCCTCATTAAACACACCAAAATGAGACTGCTGAAAGATTATAGCGAACCATTTTTGAAATGGCAAGATGCCTACTTATTGAATCTAAACTTCCCCAAAACTTATGGATCTATGCATTAATGGCGGCTGCATATACACGCAATCAATCGTTTTATAATAGTCTAAGCAAAACTCCATATGAAGCATTCGGCGATAAAAAAAAAAAAAATGCATATATTCGGTTCAACTTGCTCTGTATTCATAAGAAACGCAAATTAAATATTAAAAGTGAACAGGTTGGTTGGTTGTTTTTGTTTTACGGCATATCAACCCTTTTTCAGGTCATTTAATGCTGAATCCAGTGATTTTGAAGAAAATATTTTTACTAGAGTATATTTATTGTTTTTTTTTAAGTCGGTTTCTATTTAACCCATAGTTGGGACCCTAACAGATACTACCACTCCGGGTCAGAGTGGACCTGGAAACAATGACAATTAAGGGTGGCTACACACTCCCCAAAGCCCGCAAGTTGGGGCCTCACCATCGAATATAGTTTAAGGTCATATCCAGGACCACAGAAAGTGAACAGGGTATATTTCTAGGCTATGACAAAAGTTACTCCAGCTTATTAAATATTTTACCCAGACAAAAATACAATAAAACGAATCCGATGTGTAAAATTCACTTACACATTAATTTCAAAAACGAAAATCCATTATACAAATAGGACGAGTTAATATTTCTCCAAATTTATACATCAAGTGACGACAACGACGTTGATGCTGACGCAGACAAAAATATTAATAATGATGACAACAATGATGCTGATGCTGATTTGAAAGTCAAACGCACGTCAGAATGGTACCCGATTAGAAATAGGAAAGACTAGATTTTTTAGTAGTCGAGAATTATCATGTAGATTGTTGTTATTTTCTGAAAAATACACCACAAACCTTCATTGGTACAATTAATTAAGAAAATTTAGTGAAAAAAATGAAATGAAAAATGAAATACTACGAACATTAAATTAGTATATAGATACGCAAATTTGATGTTTGTAGAATGTTATAGCCTTCTATCCTACTTTTTAATAAATGGGATCTTCCAATCCCTGAAGATGATGCAATGTAAAGAAAAATAAAATAAAATCAAAATAAAATAAAATCAAAATAAATTATGTCGCTTTTGGGCCGTACGTGAGACTAAAAATATACCTTCTTGGTTTTTTGACTAGGATTCAAGAGTAATATCTGTTCTGTCTAAAGATGGTATATTGATATGGTGGGGTTTGCGTTCACACCGAGCGTCCATACAATGAAAATATGCTTGCTGGAGGTTTGGCCTTTTGGCCAAGATCAAAGTGTAGTATCTGTTCCGGCAGATACTGCCAGCAAAGACCATATGTGGGGCTGACCCCACATATAAGACCTTGGTCAATGTAGGGGTAACCCTTCATACCATTTGTCACTATCCAACTCCCCTACTCCCCGGGGAGTTGGTCCCCATTTCCCCTTCACTCCTCACATTAAAAATCGGCCTTGTGCCTAATTTGCTCGGTGGGGGAGCAAATAAATACCATCTGTTCCGGCAGATACTGCAAGCTATGACTAGCTATGACTAGCTATGACTAGCAAAGACCAGATGTGGGGGCAACCCCACATGCCTGACCTTTAACCAGCTCCCATTTCCCACCTCTCGGGAGCTGGTCCCCTTTTTCCCTTCCCCCTCCCTTCACTCCTCACATTAAAAATCGGCCTTGTGCCTAATTTGCTCGGTGGGGGAGCAAATAAATACCATCTGTTCTTCAGATGCTGCACTTCCATTTCTCGTTCTCTTTCAGTGGAGGAGAAATCCTTCACGATTGAGACAATTTTTATTTTTGTACCTTTTCTCCACGTTAAAAAACGACCCTGGTGTCTAACTCTGTCCCGTGGGGAGGCATTGTAAATAGGTACAATGAAAATATGTCCTATAAGGATATTGGAGATAAACTGTAATAACGAGCTATATTCTCACACTACATTAACCAGGTTACTTAGATAAATACTTTTACAGTTATAACAAAAGAGCTATAAGAATATCGTGGGGTCTCTAGTTATGCTGAACGTCAAGAAAATGCCCAGCAGCAATATATTACATATGAAAGATGCCACTGTGGAATTTCCACAGGTCCTGCTAGTAATTAAATAAATATTTCTGCTCGGAAATGTTGAAATTAAAGGAAAATCTTTGTCCATTGTGGTAGTAAGACGAGTTCTTGCAGTGAATTGCAAGGAAGGTCCAAAGATTGGAGCTCAGGCGAGAACCTTCGATAGAAATATCGATAGACGAGAGAGAGAGAGAGAGAGAGAGAGAGAGAGAGAGAGAGAGAGAGAGAGAGAGAGAGAGAGAGAGTAGCAATGTTTTTCCTGTGAGAAAGAGGCTGCAGGGAAGAAGACATTCTCCAATAAGTTTTGAGAATTATTGTTATTTCATAAAAAAAAAATACGCCAAAAAGCTTCATTGATGCAATTAATTAAGAAAATTTAGTTGTAATCAGCAATGAAAAATAAAACTGACACTTTAACAGAAAATAATTAACTCTATCGTAATATCACCACCAGAGTCTTTACAAAAATGACTACAGCATCAAGCGTTGTACAGTGTAAAGCAGGATTTGTTGCCAAAGCATTTTTTCAAAGGTTTTGCTGACAACTAACTTAACTACAATCAGAATTTTATTGCAACTCACATTGCAGTATGACCTTAACTTCCATTAAACGGATGTAAAAAAACAAAAAAACAAAAAAAAAACGTTTATTTAAATGCCCTGATAGACTGTGAAATTAATATTACCCCTCCCGAGGTATTCAAAATGAAAAATAAAAAATTAGGCATGGAGGCTTAACAAATCACTGTATGAGTTAAAATAAAGTGGAATATATTGGAATAAAATATTTCACAATCACTTAATGAAACACTAATTCAAACAATGTCCAGTTGATCTCTGTTTGTACACTATGAATTAAGCAACGAATTACTGATTTTAGTTTTGTAGGTTGATGATATTTTAGTTGAATCTAATTATGACGCAATCCTAATGAATGTTCAGAATGGATTAAATAAAAAAGCTAAATGGTCGATCTTGATCAGATATCATGGTTTCTGGACACAAAGCAAAAGGTATCTACTGACCAAAGATTTAGGCCACAAAAGCAAAATTAATACTACCATTCCCTTTTGCATTATATTAAACCTTCCTTTCCCTACAGTGAAAAAGAGACAATTCTGATTCTTTGGCCTTCCTCTCGCCGGGTGGTCCTGCTTGCTGACTCGTCCCCCACCGCCTGCTATCGTCCAGAGAGACGAGGGTAGGTGTGGGTGTCCTTTATAACTACTACAGTCAGAGAGTTCATGCGACTAAGTCCAGTACGCACGCGTTTATAAAAACTGCTACATAATGTATCTTACCAATGCTTCGCAGTGTTTAACTTAAAGATAAAATAATCATTCAAGTTAGTATTTGTGTTGTGTCTTATTCATATGAGATAACAGCAACTATTTACAGGTATTATTAAAATGAATCAATCGAGGTACATTGGAAAAATCCTATTAAAATTTGGAAATCAAGGTTCCAGAAACATGCTACGCTGGTTGAAAATACAATTAAAATAAATATGGGCCCAGAATTTGAAATAATTGACGATAAACTTATATAGAGATATCGTTCAGAGTATTTAATGGGGGCCATAAGGCCCGATATATGTCACTGTGTTTAACAAAAATCATCAAAATCGACAATTAAGGATTTAAACGAGGATAAACAAGTTCTTCGTTATCTAAAACAGACTAAAGAACTTTAGTATTTACGAAATCTACATTCCCTATAAAATTAGAAGGGTCTTAAGATTCAGATTGAGAAACGATAAAGATCGAAAAAGTATAACTGGGTACTGTTTCAGACGGTATCAAACGGGGGGGGGGGGCTAATATCTCATGGAAGTATAAGAATCAGCAGGTTGTTGTAGCACTTTCTAATTTGTTGAAATAATAAGAGTTCATAAGAAAGAATAAGAGTTTTAAGAAATAATAAGAGTTTATAAGAAATAATAAGAGTTCATAAGAAATAATAAGAGTTTATAAGAAATAATAAGAGTTTATAAGAAATAATAAGAGTTTATAAGAAATAATAAAAGTTTATAAGAAATAATAAGAGTTCATAAGAAATAATAAGTGTTTATAAGAAATAATAAGAGTTTATAAGAAATAATAAGAGTTCATAAGAAATAATAAGAGTTTATAAGAAATAATAAGAGTTTATAAGAAATAATACGAGTTTATAAGAAATAATAAGAGTTTATAAGAAATAATAAGAGTTTATAAGAAATAATAAGAGTTTATAAGAACTAATAAGAGTTCATAAGAAATAATAAGAGTTTATAAGAAATAATAAGAGTTTATAAGAAATAATAAGAGTTCATAAGAAATAATAAGAGTTTATAAGAAATAATAAGAGTTCATAAGAAATAATAAGAGTTTATAAGAAATAATAAGAGTTTATAAGAAATAATAAGAGTTCATAAGAAATAATAAGAGTTTATAAGAAATAATAAGAGTTTATAAGAAATAATAAGAGTTCATAAGAAATAATAAGAGTTTATAAGAAATAATAAGAGTTTATAAGAAATAATTAGAGTTTATAAGAAATAATTAGAGTTCATAAGAAATAATAAGAGTTTATAAGAAATAATAAGAGTTCATAAGAAATAATAAGAGTTTATAAGAAATAATAAGAGTTTATAAGAAATAATAAGAGTTCATAAGAAATAATAAGAGTTTATAAGAAATAATAAGAGTTCATAAGAAATAATAAGAGTTCATAAGAAATAATAAGAGTTTATAAGAAATAATAAGAGTTTATAAGAAATAATAAGAGTTTATAAGAACTAATAAGAGTTCATAAGAAATAATAAGAGTTTATAAGAAATAATAAGAGTTTATAAGAAATAATAAGAGTTTATAAGAAATAATAAGAGTTTATAAGAAATAATAAGAGTTTATAAGAAATAATAAGAGTTTATAAGAAATAATAAGAGTTTATAAGAAATAATAAGAGTTTATAAGAAATAATAAGAGTTTATAAGAAATAATAAGAGTTTATAAGAAATAATAAGAGTTCATAAGAAATAATAAGAGTTCATAAGAAATAATAAGAGTTCATAAGAAATAATAAGAGTTTATAAGAAATAATAAGAGTTTATAAGAAATAATAAGAGTTCATAAGAAATAATAAGAGTTTATAAGAAATAATAAGAGTTTATAAGAAATAATAAGAGTTTATAAGAAATAATTAGAGTTTATAAGAAATAATTAGAGTTCATAAGAAATAATAAGAGTTTATAAGAAATAATAAGTGTTTATAAGAAATAATAAGTGTTTATAAGAAATAATAAGAGTTTATAAGAAATAATAAGAGTTTATAAGAAATAATAAGAGTTTATAAGAAATAATAAGAGTTCATAAGAAATAATAAGAGTTTATAAGAAATAATAAGAGTTTATAAGAAATAATAAGAGTTTATAAGAAATAATAAGAGTTTATAAGAAATAATAAGAGTTTATAAGAAATAATAAGAGTTCATAAGAAATAATAAGAGTTTATAAGAAATAATAAGAGTTCATAAGAAATAATAAGAGTTTATAAGAAATAATAAGAGTTTATAAGAAATAATAAGAGTTCATAAGAAATAATAAGAGTTTATAAGAAATAATAAGAGTTTATAAGAAATAATAAGAGTTCATAAGAAATAATAAGAGTTTATAAGAAATAATAAGAGTTTATAAGAAATAATTAGAGTTTATAAGAAATAATTAGAGTTCATAAGAAATAATAAGAGTTTATAAGAAATAATAAGAGTTTATAAGAAATAATAAGAGTTCATAAGAAATAATAAGAGTTTATAAGAAATAATAAGAGTTTATAAGAAATAATAAGAGTTCATAAGAAATAATAAGAGTTTATAAGAAATAATAAGAGTTTATAAGAAATAATAAGAGTTCATAAGAAATAATAAGAGTTTATAAGAAATAATAAGAGTTTATAAGAACTAATAAGAGTTCATAAGAAATAATAAGAGTTTATAAGAAATAATAAGAGTTTATAAGAAATAATAAGAGTTTATAAGAAATAATAAGAGTTTATAAGAAATAATAAGAGTTTATAAGAAATAATAAGAGTTCATAAGAAATAATAAGAGTTTATAAGAAATAATAAGAGTTTATAAGAAATAATAAGAGTTTATAAGAAATAATAAGAGTTTATAAGAAATAATAAGAGTTTATAAGAAATAATAAGAGTTTATAAGAAATAATAAGAGTTCATAAGAAATAATAAGCGTTCATAAGAAATAATAAGAGTTTATAAGAAATAATAAGAGTTTATAAGAAATAATAAGAGTTCATAAGAAATAATAAGAGTTTATAAGAAATAATTAGAGTTTATAAGAAATAATTAGAGTTCATAAGAAATAATAAGAGTTTATAAGAAATAATAAGAGTTCATAAGAAATAATAAGAGTTCATAAGAAATAATAAGAGTTTATAAGAAATAATAAGTGTTTATAAGAAATAATAAGAGTTCATAAGAAATAATAAGAGTTTATAAGAAATAATAAGTGTTTATAAGAAATAATAAGAGTTTATAAGAAATAATAAGAGTTTATAAGAAATAATTAGAGTTTATAAGAAATAATTAGAGTTCATAAGAAATAATAAGAGTTTATAAGAAATAATAAGTGTTTATAAGAAATAATAAGTGTTTATAAGAAATAATAAGAGTTTATAAGAAATAATAAGAGTTTATAAGAAATAATAAGAGTTTATAAGAAATAATAAGAGTTCATAAGAAATAATAAGAGTTTATAAGAAATAATAAGAGTTTATAAGAAATAATACGAGTTTATAAGAAATAATAAGAGTTTATAAGAAATAATAAGAGTTTATAAGAAATAATAAGAGTTTATAAGAACTAATAAGAGTTCATAAGAAATAATAAGAGTTTATAAGAAATAATAAGAGTTTATAAGAAATAATAAGAGTTCATAAGAAATAATAAGAGTTTATAAGAAATAATAAGAGTTCATAAGAAATAATAAGAGTTTATAAGAAATAATAAGAGTTTATAAGAAATAATAAGAGTTCATAAGAAATAATAAGAGTTTATAAGAAATAATAAGAGTTTATAAGAAATAATAAGAGTTCATAAGAAATAATAAGAGTTTATAAGAAATAATAAGAGTTTATAAGAAATAATTAGAGTTTATAAGAAATAATTAGAGTTCATAAGAAATAATAAGAGTTTATAAGAAATAATAAGAGTTCATAAGAAATAATAAGAGTTTATAAGAAATAATAAGAGTTTATAAGAAATAATAAGAGTTCATAAGAAATAATAAGAGTTTATAAGAAATAATAAGAGTTCATAAGAAATAATAAGAGTTCATAAGAAATAATAAGAGTTTATAAGAAATAATAAGAGTTTATAAGAAATAATAAGAGTTTATAAGAACTAATAAGAGTTCATAAGAAATAATAAGAGTTTATAAGAAATAATAAGAGTTTATAAGAAATAATAAGAGTTCATAAGAAATAATAAGAGTTTATAAGAAATAATAAGAGTTTATAAGAAATAATTAGAGTTCATAAGAAATAATAAGAGTTTATAAGAAATAATAAGAGTTTATAAGAAATAATAAGAGTTCATAAGAAATAATAAGAGTTTATAAGAAATAATAAGAGTTCATAAGAAATAATAAGAGTTCATAAGAAATAATAAGAGTTTATAAGAAATAATAAGAGTTTATAAGAAATAATAAGAGTTTATAAGAACTAATAAGAGTTCATAAGAAATAATAAGAGTTTATAAGAAATAATAAGAGTTTATAAGAAATAATAAGAGTTTATAAGAAATAATAAGAGTTTATAAGAAATAATAAGAGTTTATAAGAAATAATAAGAGTTCATAAGAAATAATAAGAGTTTATAAGAAATAATAAGAGTTTATAAGAAATAATAAGAGTTTATAAGAAATAATAAGAGTTTATAAGAAATAATAAGAGTTTATAAGAAATAATAAGAGTTCATAAGAAATAATAAGAGTTTATAAGAAATAATAAGAGTTCATAAGAAATAATAAGAGTTCATAAGAAATAATAAGAGTTTATAAGAAATAATAAGAGTTTATAAGAAATAATAAGAGTTCATAAGAAATAATAAGAGTTTATAAGAAATAATAAGAGTTTATAAGAAATAATTAGAGTTTATAAGAAATAATTAGAGTTCATAAGAAATAATAAGAGTTTATAAGAAATAATAAGTGTTTATAAGAAATAATAAGTGTTTATAAGAAATAATAAGAGTTTATAAGAAATAATAAGAGTTTATAAGAAATAATAAGAGTTTATAAGAAATAATAAGAGTTCATAAGAAATAATAAGAGTTTATAAGAAATAATAAGAGTTTATAAGAAATAATAAGAGTTTATAAGAAATAATAAGAGTTTATAAGAAATAATAAGAGTTTATAAGAAATAATAAGAGTTCATAAGAAATAATAAGAGTTTATAAGAAATAATAAGAGTTCATAAGAAATAATAAGAGTTTATAAGAAATAATAAGAGTTTATAAGAAATAATAAGAGTTCATAAGAAATAATAAGAGTTTATAAGAAATAATAAGAGTTTATAAGAAATAATAAGAGTTCATAAGAAATAATAAGAGTTTATAAGAAATAATAAGAGTTTATAAGAAATAATTAGAGTTTATAAGAAATAATTAGAGTTCATAAGAAATAATAAGAGTTTATAAGAAATAATAAGAGTTTATAAGAAATAATAAGAGTTCATAAGAAATAATAAGAGTTTATAAGAAATAATAAGAGTTTATAAGAAATAATAAGAGTTCATAAGAAATAATAAGAGTTTATAAGAAATAATAAGAGTTTATAAGAAATAATAAGAGTTTATAAGAAATAATAAGAGTTTATAAGAAATAATAAGAGTTTATAAGAAATAATAAGAGTTCATAAGAAATAATAAGAGTTTATAAGAAATAATAAGAGTTCATAAGAAATAATAAGAGTTTATAAGAAATAATAAGAGTTTATAAGAAATAATAAGAGTTCATAAGAAATAATAAGAGTTTATAAGAAATAATAAGAGTTTATAAGAAATAATAAGAGTTCATAAGAAATAATAAGAGTTTATAAGAAATAATAAGAGTTTATAAGAAATAATTAGAGTTTATAAGAAATAATTAGAGTTCATAAGAAATAATAAGAGTTTATAAGAAATAATAAGAGTTTATAAGAAATAATAAGAGTTCATAAGAAATAATAAGAGTTTATAAGAAATAATAAGAGTTTATAAGAAATAATAAGAGTTCATAAGAAATAATAAGAGTTTATAAGAAATAATAAGAGTTTATAAGAAATAATAAGAGTTCATAAGAAATAATAAGAGTTTATAAGAAATAATAAGAGTTTATAAGAACTAATAAGAGTTCATAAGAAATAATAAGAGTTTATAAGAAATAATAAGAGTTTATAAGAAATAATAAGAGTTTATAAGAAATAATAAGAGTTTATAAGAAATAATAAGAGTTTATAAGAAATAATAAGAGTTTATAAGAAATAATAAGAGTTCATAAGAAATAATAAGAGTTTATAAGAAATAATAAGAGTTTATAAGAAATAATAAGAGTTTATAAGAAATAATAAGAGTTTATAAGAAATAATAAGAGTTTATAAGAAATAATAAGAGTTCATAAGAAATAATAAGAGTTTATAAGAAATAATAAGAGTTCATAAGAAATAATAAGAGTTCATAAGAAATAATAAGAGTTTATAAGAAATAATAAGAGTTTATAAGAAATAATAAGAGTTTATAAGAAATAATAAGAGTTTATAAGAAATAATAAGAGTTTATAAGAAATAATAAGAGTTCATAAGAAATAATAAGAGTTTATAAGAAATAATAAGAGTTTATAAGAAATAATAAGAGTTCATAAGAAATAATAAGAGTTTATAAGAAATAATAAGAGTTTATAAGAAATAATAAGAGTTTATAAGAAATAATAAGAGTTCATAAGAAATAATAAGAGTTTATAAGAAATAATAAGAGTTTATAAGACATAATAAGAGTTTATAAGAAATAATAAGAGTTTATAAGAAATAATAAGTGTTTATAAGAAATAATAAGAGTTTATAAGAAATAATAAGAGTTTATAAGAAATAATAAGAGTTCATAAGAAATAATAAGAGTTTATAAGAAATAAAAAGAGTTCATAAGAAATAATAAGAGTTTATAAGAAATAATAAGATTCATTCTGCTCAAGAAACGCTATTTCTACAGACCATTTTAAAGACTGTTTGAAAACCAGAATTAACTAAAGACCCCTTAGTAATTAATTGCGATAACCAAGCAAGCATAGTCTTGACACAAACCCAGTAATTCACCAAAGATTGAAACATATAGATATTAAATATCACTTCATAAGAAATGAAGTAAACAAACAAACAAAAAAAATACATTTGCAAACTGTGTAGAATCAGAGCAAAAATATTAGCGATAAAAATCAAACTAAAACGTTTTGTTCCTAAATTTGTTGGAATGTATATTATAAATGACTTTATTTTCACAAGCTAGTAAAGAAATCGAATTCACATTAACTGGGAAGAAAAAAATAAATAATTAGTCTTTAGTAAGGCATAAAACGGCATCCATTTTTTTTCTTAACAATTTTTTTATTAACATACAAAATATGTAACAAATGTTAAAATTTTTACTTAACAAAACATCACTCTTTTCGAGAATATTTTTTACAAATCCGTATTATATATATATATATATATATATATATATATATATATATACATATATATATATATATATATATATAACTACTTCATTTACTCACATAAATTTAATATACAAAAGTATAGATTTATGCGTAAACTTTAAGTATTTACTTCAAAAGTGCTCAATACGTAGGTAGAGCTAGTTAGTGATTTATAAAATATATATGGCGATTAAGCTACACTGAATATTCTGCGTTTCATCCACTATAGGATTCATCAGCCTGACGAATCCTATAGTGGATGAAACGCAGAATATTCAGTGTAGCTTAATCGCCATATATATTTTATAAATTACTATATATATATATATATATATATATATAAATATATATATATATATATATATATATATATATATATATATATGTGTGTGTGTGTGTGTGTGTGTGTGTGTGTGTGTGTGTGTGTGTGTGTGTGTGTTCAGAAAGTTTAGATGAGATAAGTCATCGGTACCATAGGTTTCACACCTGATAATAGGGAACCGTTTTACATCCCCATATCAAGCTCTCTTTAGCCGATACTCTCTATGTATGTCTGCATATATATACATATACATATATGCATATAAACATATATAGATATATACATATTAAAAAATATAATGTGAATTCGATTTCTTTACTTACTTCTGATGAGATTAATATCGGCTAAAGAGAGATTGATGTGGCGACCTAAAACGGTCTCCTATTATCAGGTTTTAAACCGACGGTACCGATGACTCATCTAATCTAAATTTCTGAAAATATAAATAATGCGCTCTTATTTTTTGGATTTTTTTCCTTATAATAGAGCACTCTGCTGGAATCCTTTTTTTTTTTTTCCAAAATATAATTAAGTATATATATCTATTTATCTCTGCTCGATTTTTACCCTCCCCCATCCTTTCCTCTTCATTCCTATATCTTAATATAGACTCGAATCCGCAAACCTATCGGATCTTATTTACATACAACCAAATCTTATTTTTCACAACATTTGACAGAACCTCCTGATATTAACTCCCTGTGACGAGGAAGACCTGATATTTTCATTGCAAAGTTTGCTTTCGTATGAGCTGTATCGCCTGAAAAGGTCTCTAGTTACCAGAAACTAGCTGACCGAAACATGCTCATAATTGTGTAGCAACATATTACTGCTGATGTAAAAATAGATAAAAAGTATATCTATATATATTTGAATAGAATTAATTAAAACGGCTTTCTTTTTTACGTGCTCACTTTTTTAAGGTATAAATAAAATAAAATTGGTTTCTTTTAACTTTTATTTTTATTTTTTTACGCATACATACTTTCTTTGACATTTGGACAAAACTAAAACAAAAACGACTTTCCTATTTTTATTTTTATTTTTATTTTGCTTACTTTAATTTTTTTATCTAATTTTTTTTTCCACATCTATATTTTGAACAAAATTAAAACTGAAAGGACTTCCTCATTATGACAAAACAGAGGGGTGGGGTGCAATATTTTTCGCTATAATGAGAGTATGATTACAAAACATTGGAAGGTTCTATCTATAAACAGGGGTAATGAGAAGTGACCAATTAGATGGAATCGCACTCTGCTACCGCCTAATCAGAAACCGGAATCACTATAAAATGTAGTGAATCCTTTAGAATTCTTGCAAATAACTTTTCGTCTCAACGCACACACATAAAAATGTATGTATATATATGCATATATATATATATATATATATATGTGCATATATATATATGCATATATATATATATATATGCATATATATATATATATATGCATATATATATATGCATATATATATGCATATATATATATATATGCATATACATATATATATATATATGCATACATATATATATATATATATATATATATATATATATATATATATATATATATATATATATATATATATATATATATAGGTCTGTCAGCTCGCGAAACGAAATAAGGGAGTTAAATTGCAATCCAGAGATTCTGCAATTTGTCATGAATAATGTTTTGGAAAAGGTACAAATATGCGATGCTGAAAATGGGCAACATTTAAAAGACATTATTTTTCATAAATAAAGATTTTGCTTGAATTTTCATTTTTTTTTTAATTGCCCAATGTCTTAGTTAGATTGTGTTAAAATTACAGAAAAATATCAACAAAAATAACGAATCTATTTAAGTTCAAAACTCTTCAGTGGCTTTTGGAACACCATATATATATATATATATATATATATATATATATATATATATATATATATATATATATATATATGCATACATATATATATATATGCATACAAAGACGGGAGTACTACCATTCAAACGAACGACCCTTGGTGATCCAAAATTTCTTTTTACTACATTGTCACCACCATTCTCAATGCACTTTTGTCAGCAATGAACAAGAGACTTGATGTCTCGGTTGTAAAAGCTAGCGCCTGCTGAGCCGATCCATTTTTTCAGTTGCGATTATGGCGTTATTCTCAGAGAAATGCTACCCATGTAATGCGTCTTTCAGAGGTCTGAACAAGTAGAAAATTTGACGATGCCAGGTCAGGACTATACTATTCTATGATCTTCAAACTTGCACATAGCCTGACATTGTTGTATTATAAATGGAATGTTTCAATTTTCTCTGGCTTTACATGGGCACTTTGAGCCTTCAGCTTTATCAACGATTCAACGTAACGGTCAGAGTTGACAGTCAATCCTCATTCCAAAAATCCAGGAGGATGACGCTCTTCCTTTCTCAAAAGACGATGCATATCGCTTTACCTGCAGATATCTGCGTCTTTAACTTCTTTGTTGAGGAATGTGAGTGGTGCCATTCCATCGACTGCTGTTTGGGCGCGAGTTTGCAGTGGTTACACTACGTTACCAATGATGATGCAGTCCAAAAATCCCTCACCTTCTGCTTCATACTAATTCAACAATTTCTGACAGACATCCTGTCGGTAATCGTGCGTGAGCATTCGTGGACCCCACCTAGCACGCACTTTGCTATATCCTAGGAATGACAACATCGTTTCCAGTGAACAGATAACCACATTCAACTCTACATGCATTTCATTCACTGATCAGTGCAGATGAGTTGATCGAGGCGCACAGTGTTTTCTTTGGCAGTGGCTGTGCATGTGCGTTTGGAGTGAGCTTTGTCACCACTCTAAAATCGATGAACTCTTCTCCTATCTGCACTGACATCGACTGCATCGGCTTTGTAAATCTTCAACAGGCGCTAGTGAATATTGATCAGTTCAATTTTTTCTGCATGGAAGAAATTCAATACTGCATTTCTGCTTCTGGCGCACATTCATGGCAGGCGTAAGTCGACTTAAAGTGCTCTAGTACGCATATGCAAATATACATTTGTAATTTAAAGTTGGTTAACGAAATGTAATAAGTCCTCTGACGTACCTCTCCATCGTACAGTATAGCGATACTCTATGACTGATTGGGATAGCTTCCATTCATTTATATCTGATCTACCTCTGCATTCCATGTTTAAAAAGGATGTGTTCTCTATAGTAACAGATCTGACAGAATGGTTAATTGTAAGCATAGACCGTTTCATACTCTCAAAAAAATTCCAGCAAAAACCTAACAGTTTAGTTCTCTCTGGAATGTACTGCCGCCATTTGTGCACAAAATTTATTTTTTTCAATTGCTTCCAATGTAACAGATGTACTTTCAAGACTGCCAGCAACCATTGTAAAAGATTAATGAAGAACGCGAAAGAGTTGTATTCTCAGTCCATCAAGTCAAAAGTGGTTGAGCAGCAGCTTGGTTCCCAATAGTTTTGGCAAACAGCATCCTTAACAGAAACGTGTGCTCTATCCCAACTATCATCAATGGACGTGAGGTAATCTCGTCAACATCAGACAAAGCCAAACTCTTTGCCAAGAACTTTGCAGCTAATTCCACTCTATTTGACCAAAGCCCCCCCCCCCCATATTTCCTCCTGTATCAGAAAACAGGCTATGTGACATACAAATATCTGTGCATGATGTTGCCAAGCTAATCAAAAACCTTGATTCCAGTAAAGCAACTGGCCCTGACGGCATTCCTATTATAGTGGTCAAAAAGCTTCAACTAGAATTAGCTCCCATACTTACAAAACTGTTTAAGCATTGTCTTAAGGAGAATTGTTTCCCAACACCCTGGAAAATCTCATCGGTATGCCCTGTATTTAAGAATTCAGGTGATCGGTAATCTCCCTCTCAATACAGACCTATAAGTCTCCTGTGCGTCATGAGTAAGTTACTGGAATCTGTGTTAAATAGACAAGTAGTCACCTACCTTAGCAAAAATAACCTTCTTAGTGACATGCAATATGGTTTCTGTTCTGCTAGATCTATAGCAGACGTGCTTATGGTAATTTCTTATAGGATTAGCGAAACTCTCGACAGAGGCTTCTTTTCTAGAGCAATTGCTCTTGACATACCAAAGGCCTTTGATAGGGTATGGCATAAAGGTCTACTTCACAAGATCTCCAGCTTTGGTATAGCTGGAAATGTCTTTTCAATTATTAAATCATTTCTCTCTGATAGGTTCATAAGAGTAGTGGTTGATGGGCAGAAACCAGAAGCTCATAGTATTAATGCTGGATCTCTCAGGGGTCCATCCTGGGTCAAACTATTTTCCTGATCTACATTAATGATCTTTCAAATCACATCCTTAGATCATTCGTAAACATTTTTGCTGACGACACTACCATCTATAGCAGCACATCAAAGGCCATAAATGATCAAGTTCTCTCTGATTCTCTCTCCTCTGATCTTGAGCATGTTCTACAATGGGGAAAAATGGCTGGTTACTTTCAATGTATCTAAAACCAAGCTTCTATCTTTGCATCTTCAACGTTCTGATGTCCATCTGGCATCAATTGAAATGAATGACTCCATGTCTTGACAAGCTTCTGGGCTTGACCTTTACTTCTGATCTAAAATGGAATACGTACATCAAATCTGTTGCCAAGGTTGCTGGAAAAATGATGGGATCCTTTTATCGATTCAGTAGATATCTACCTGCTAATGCAATTCTCTACCTATATAAGAGCCAGGTATGTCCAAGGATGGAGTATTGCTGTCACATTTGAGCAGGAGCTGCTAGGAAGCCCTTATCCTGCCTTGGCAGAGTTCAGAATAGACTTTGTAACCTAGTGGGGGATGCCCTTTTCTCTTCTCTGCAACTTATTTCTCACAGAAGAGATGTTGCGAACCTGTCTCTGACTTGTTATTTTCATGGCAAGTGCTCGTCTGAGCTCCAATCTATGGTCCCCCCTCGCCAAACATTCACGAAAAACACTCGTTTGGCTGAAACAACTATTAATAATTTCCTCCACTCTTTATCTATGCCTAAACCTTAACGTAGATTCCATGAACAAAGCTTCTTTTTAGGAACTGCACCTGTTGAACTCTCTTCCGTTTACCTGTTTTCCAGCTGGCTACAATATGTCCATCTTCAAGTCCAATGTAAACAAGTTCTTGATGAGCCATTCCCCTCAAGTCATCCAATTTACCAAATTTACACTTCTAACGATTACTATATTGTCCTTTTGACCAATGTACACTCTTTAACCCTTATCCTTGAGTGGCCTCTGGGACTTGATAAGTGGTGATTCCTTTGAAAAAAAAAATTTATAAACTATTTCTTATCCATTTGATGATAGCCTAAACAGTAATGACTAAAGCTGAAGCGCTATATGTTTTGGTTTTCGATTCTAGCTGATGGTACCCAAATCATTGTTTTTTAACTTTTGAAATCACTACTATATCTTGAATACAATATTATTAGATTATTGGCCCTATAATAATAAATATTATAATCAATAGAGTATTGGCCCTATAATAATAAATAGGAAATCTGCATGAATCAAAAGATCACATTTAAGCATATTTTACGACGGGGCAATGTGAAGGGCCACTACCATATATTTAATACAATATAATAATCAATAGAGAATTGGCTCTATAATAATACGAAATTT
Organism: Euprymna scolopes; assembly: GCF_053919585.1. Lineage (NCBI taxonomy): Eukaryota > Metazoa > Mollusca > Cephalopoda > Sepiida > Sepiolidae > Euprymna > Euprymna scolopes. The sequence continues at coordinate 39,676,753 of NC_136490.1, read as the reverse complement.
GCATCAATTAAAATATCATATTTAAGCATATTTTATGATGGGGCAACGTCGGGTGGCCTCTTATATATATATATATATATATATATATATATATATATATATATATATATATAAAGCTGAACGTCTGTGTGTGTGTCTGGTCACGAATAGGCTCCTATATGGTTGACTATTATAGAAAACGGATCACATATAATGATAGAAGATGTATCGAGACACAGGAATGGGTATGTTTGATCTGGCATAATGATGATTCATTAAAATTGTGGGGTCTGCGTACGCGCCTGGTCCACAAAGTATGGAAATAAAAAAATTAAAAATAAAAAAAAAAACGTTTACAAGTGTTTTTGATATAGATGTACATAATAATACTTTGATAAGTATGTTTTAACTTAAATAGGGATGGTATAATAAAATTGTGGGGTCTGCGTTTGTGCCTGGCCTCCATAGAATGGAAATAGGCACAAACTTTAATAAAGACTTTTCATATCTATCTGCGTAAGTATACTTTGATAATTATGTTTCAGTTTGAAGAAATATGGTATGATAAAATTATGGGGTGTCAGTTCGCGCCTGACCTCCATAGAATGGAAACGTGTCACAAAGTTTAACAAGGTTTTTTAATATAGATCCACAGAAAATTGTGATAAGTGTTTCAGTGTGAACAGGTATGGTATAATAAATTATGGGGTTATCTATTTTATTTTTACTTTCATCATATTTTGCATTGGTTTTGATACCCCCAAATTCGAAGCCATCTCTTTACAACCCTTCCTTTTCATAACTTATCATACTTTCATAAATCAGAGTCCATTTTCTGTAGGCTGTTTTTAAACTTATTCAACGACGGGTACTTTAGCTAGTATAGACAGTTACTGTATATATATATATATATATATATATATATATATATATATATATATATATATATATATATATATATATATATTTTTCGCTCTCCGTATCGGGGTACCAAATTGGTGAAAGGGAAAATTATTCCCAACTCGCATTTAGGTAAAAATGCACTTTCGTAAATAATTGAATTCATTCAAATCAAAACGTATCGCAAAACAAACGCGCGCGCGCACACACCCATACATACACACACACACACACACACACACACACACACACACACACATCTCAGAGAACATAATACAAAACGTATATACTCAAATAGAAAATAAAGTAATGTTTATATTTTTGGTGAAATATAAGTGAATTGGAGAAAACTATATTTCCACGGGCGAAAAGAAATATTCAATTGCTCGGAGATTCGAAATAGCATTTTCTTCGTTAAGCGTACAAATTGAATAAACGCATCTTAAGAATGGCTCCGTCTTTCTTGTTTCCTGAATCGGTCATCTGTTTTGTATTCCATATTACCGTGGAGATCAAATGACGGTGCCGAGCCAAAGATGACTGTTGATAAACGATAACATTTCTTTTCCAGAAAATTTTGCAATAAAAGTCAGAATTCATCTACCAAATAGGTAAAATGATGTTTCAATTATTTTTGTTGGTACCTATGCACTTTGGTGTTCTCGGCAAATATGACAGAAACAATCATAAAAACAGGTTCGCAGGACTTTATCTAGCTCTCCGACTAAACATCAGAAAGTACCAAAGATACACTAACAACCCTTGCATATTATCATTTAGTAAAATCTCAAGCAAGTAAAATAATTTACTCTCATATTCAATCATTTGGGGTCAGCAGGGACCAAATTAGTTACTACAGTATTAGAAAAATGTGATTTCATTCAATAGAAAAGGCTTTTATAATTTTAGAGTTATTTCCCCCTGAACCAAATCAAATTGAAAAAAAAAAAAAAAATTGAGCAAGAAATTAAAATGGTAATATAGGAACCAAGCTTGAGAGCAAGAGTATACAGGGATCGTTATTCATCCCTGGACAATATTAAGTATCCCTGTCAGTCTCGTATAAAATAAAAACTAAATTATAAAGAGCATTTGTACAATTTAGCAACCACTCTAATGTTATGTTATATATTTACATATGAATTTGATAGCTTCTGTAGATGAGATTTTAAATGTAGATGTACGCAGTTGATGTCAGATATTCAATCATTCTGTTTATCATTTACTAGCCTGGGTGCCCGACGTTGCCCGGGTATTTGGAGGTGTGTGTTGAGCAAAAAAAAAAAAAAAAAAGTGGTAGTAGGCAGGCAGGCTCGAATCCATACCGCGAAGGAGGAAAAGAACATGAAAAAAAAATGTGACGTCTTTGCTGTTGCGTCCATCGCCAAATCGAAAGTGGCGACGGTTTAAATTAAGGCTAGTCAATCGAAAAGAGTGGATGACTTTCGAAAATATCGGCGAAAAAAGCGACCCCTCCTTGTAGAAAAGTGCCCAGTTGAGGTTGAAGGAATTAACATTTTTAGCCAATTTTTCGATATTTGTCGTCCGAAGTATTTATCTTCAAAATGATACCGATCTCGTGAAAATCTGTCGCCTCTGTCGAAAGTTTTAGACATACATACATACATGATGACTGCAACGTCTTGTCAGATGAGTGCCACTCCCTCAGACACTTAAAGTCCATGAGCCCAAAAATGACTTCCATCGCCACAGGACCATTTTTATAGACAAATCCCTGAGGGAGTATCTATACACAGATGATGTTACAGAGTCTTAGCTTTGTACGACAGCTAAGTTTCTCTCTCGGTTCAAAATGTTGAGATCCAGCAACAAGCAAGAGCAAGATAGCCAGCAACAAGTTAAACTGCAGACCAGCTTAATGCGGGTACTCGCGTGACCATCGTCATAAATGACCTGTGAGCTGAAAAATGACGTCATCGCCATAGGTCATAGCAAGCAAGATAAGTGGAACACAGACTGTCAATAATGAGCAGACATTTTTTACAGAAAGCGTTAGAAAACTTCAAAATTGTATTAAAAAAAGATAAACATGATACTTTGTACTGAAACTCATCCCAATATTAATAATAAAAATATTAATAATAAAAAACGAATTGAAAGGGAGAAAAGTTGTTAAAAAGTTTAAAAAGAAAAGGAATACGATTTGATTTGTATGAAACTGAAGTTTTATTCAATAGAAATAAATAAAAATGAACAATGAATATTTTTTAAATCAAAAAAATAATATTTTAAAAATCAAAACTGAAAAACAAACGATAAATTAGTTTAACTGAAAAACGAACAATAAATTAGTTTAACGTAAAAACGAACAATAAATTGGTTTAACTGAATAACGAACAATAAATTAGTTTAACTGAATAACAACCAATAAGTTAAAAATTAAATTCAAACAAATGTTAGTATAAACAAAGTTACTAAGGCAGAAATATTTCAAACATTGAATATTAAAACTTTTCAAAAATCTGTTGTAGAATTTAATTAAAAGTTTGAATTTTTCTTTTTCTGATATTTTTTTTTTTTTACTAATATTGTAATTCTCTTTGCGACAAAATTGTTTATAAGGGAATTCGATGAACTCCATATCAGCATTTTTTCAATTTGCTGAATAGTGTGACTCTCATCACAAGAGTCAACATGAAATAATCGATTTTGATCAGCCAAAATATTTAAAGTTATGTACATGGCTAATTTTCTCTGAATCGAATGTAAAAAAGAATCGCATTTTATAAGTTTGTTTATAACTATATAATTATATAAGACAAAATTATTAGTTATATCATTTGGGTATAGCAGAGAACATCTGTTAATACCCTGAAAGTAGCTGTTTAATTCAGCTATTTCTTCAACAGCCTCTCTCCCGGATATTAAATTTTTGCAGCTATTGCATTTCAGTTTTTTTGAAACTGCATGACAGCAATAATCTGCTAAATATAACAAGAAGTACTTCCTTGCATTGATTAACATCATCTTCTATTACATCTATGTTAAATTTATAAACATGTAACTCTTGCTCCCTTGTCATTTCATCCCAGTTAGTTTCTTTTAAATTTTTCAATTCAATAGTTCGATTATTAATTGGTAAGCTAAATTTTAAAACTGACAACGTTCTGATTTTTTTTTTTCACATTCATACACCTGACGTATTGATATATTATACTGATCTCCACTAAGTTGTCGATACTGGCCAAACCTTGCCTCAAGGTTATCTGTCTGAAACTTTCCTGGTAATATATACACCATGTTCAGTACATTTATACAATATTTAGTCAATTCTAAAATTGCGTAAGTAGTATGGTGCAAAGCAATATATGTTTCCTTGGGTTTGTATTACTGTACACATAGATTCGAAAAAGTTGTCAAAAAACAAATATATAACAAATAAATGTTATCAAAGGCAAGATAAGTTACTTTACTACCAAACTGGATATATTTTTTGTGTTTTTATTCAATGTAACATATTTATTCAGCTCGAAAAACATACAGTGTTTACCGATGTATTCAAAAATTCAAGATGGCGTCTCACACCCTCTTTAACACCGTAAGTATGGAAAAAGGTGTTATAAATAAAAAACTATACAAAATACTATTAAAAACCCGCCGAATATATGTCAAGCTATGTCACGGTAACATATATTGAGCGAGTTTTAACAGTATTTTATCCGTTTTTTTATTTATAACATCTTTTCCCACACTTACCGTGTTAAAGAGAGAATAAGACGCCATCTTGAATGTTCCAATACATCGGTAAACACTGTATGGTTTTCGAGCTGAATAAACATGTTACATTGAATAAAAACACGAAAAATATATCCAGTTTGGTAGAAAAGTAACTTATCTTGCGTTTGATAACGTTTATTTGTTATATATTTGTTTTTTGACAACTTTTTCGAATCTATGTGTACAGTAATACAAACCCGTTTCCTTTGTTAACTTACCAGTTCTTCCAGGAATGCTATTCCAAGTTTCTAACCAGTCACAGAACACATTTATGAAACTATAATTATCACTATTTAATGTAAGTGGATTAGCATATTTATTACAAAGCTGACAACCTTTATATGGTGTTTTCACATTCAGTATGGTCCACCAAACATAAAATATTTGAATGTATTCTGCGATTTCTGCATAATTTGGCAAGCATCCTGTTTCCTAAGGTTAGCAAACCTTGAATAGTATATTCATTGAAAATTTGCAAAACCAAATTAACATTTTGCCTTTCAAAAGTAGTCGGAGAAAGGGCTTTTGAAGTCAACTTATAGCAATATTTCACAAGTGGTTGAGATTCTAGGGCATAAAGTTTATGTAAACTAGAAAATGGAGCAGTTTGGATGTTATCTAATTCATGATTTCCATTATAACAAAACTTTGGGAACATCATGCATTTACGTTCATCTTTTTGGCCAAGCCAATTGTTTCTAATGCATTTTAATATATGCACTGAGTCGAATAATAAGAAAAGAGGGCTAGACGTTCTAACTGGATGGGGATATACAATCGAAAACTTTGATGGGTTACAAAAGACATAGCTCTTTATTTATTGCATTATTATCTGTTATAACAGATAATACCTTAAACCCTATATCTTCTAAACCAATTATTACACGTTTAATTATGTCAAATAAGTTCTCAGCTAGAAGACATTTAGTTAGCATAACATGCACAGCATCCTTATATTGTGAGAATACACTGCTAAGCATAAAAGCAAATGAACTTGTGGCAGGTTCATTGCTGTTGTTAGCTAAGCCAACAATATTACCACCTTTATAATCAAGATAAGGTTTGAGATGTATTTCATCAACAAGTAAAGATACTGCGATGTCATTCTGCATTAGTAACTTGAACTTACTTTTAATATGCATGAGAAAATTGTTATCGTGTTGTTCAATGACAGGATTCATAGTCATAGAAGTTGATAAGGTTAATCTTCGAATGGTTGAATAGCATGGTAAAATTACATTTTTAGTGTCTCTTAACAGTCTGTGCCCTCTAGGGGAGCAGTTATATAATAAGGAAGAAAATACCATCATTTCACTCGAATAATTAACCTTATTCATTGTCATTATGTTAATTTGTTCATATATGAACTTAATGGCATTAAAATATTTAAATGATTCATCTTGCACTAATAGCAAAAATGATAAGATTAATTTTAATAAAGAACTTATATTAGAAGTTTTCATTTCCTGTTCTTCGATATCCATTTTTTTCAAAATCTGCAGAGTATTTTCCTCTATTACATGTTTAGGAATTCTATACTCCCCTATAGTACTCATTTCCACATCACTACAGAATACTCTAACGGCCAAGTCCGGTTCAATCACCATAGACATTTTTATTTTTGGGCATGGGCATCTCTTTATATGGCATATAATGATGGTATTGTCTTGCCTAATAGAAGTCCAATAATTTTTATCTATAAACTTTAATTTATTTTCTAAATCATCAATATTATGGAAAGTTTTACATTTCCGTAACTCTGACTCGTCAGCAACACTTTCACATAATACACGCTTAAGAGCAGAATTTTCTAAACGCATTTTCTTTGTGTTAGGAGACTCTCTAAAAGTGGTTGATGACGATAAATAGGTGGGACAGTTTGGTATTATTCGAGGAATAGCACCATCCTTAAGATAAGGATTTTTTTAATTTAAGACTGATTGTCTTTCCAGTCCTTCCATTAAATGCTGATGCCTCTCGCTGTATGTCTTCAGGTCGAAAATGAAGTTCACATCCCTAAAAAAATAATTTAAAAGAAAATCGTACCATGTTTGACTTAATACAAAAAAAAAAAAAAAAAAGAAAATTACATGACAAAAAACGATAAAATAAAAAATAAGGTAAATGTGCAGAATTAGTCCACCCTCGAAAAATCCTTTTAAATTACCACTTTTATAGGTTTTCGGGGGTGCTGAAAACGAAAATAACGTTTTAAATTTTTTATAGAAAAGTGATCCCCATTTTTTAAAACTAACATTTCTTCATATCTTGGAAACTACTCGTTTGCCGTAATTTTAAACGTTATTTTCGTTTACAGCGCCACTAGCAGTATCCGAATTTTGGGGTAATTGTTGACAACCCTAACACAAAACTGTGAATAACATATACAAAACTCGTAATTTCTCCATTTAAAGTGGGTTGTTTATTTTCTTTATGGAATATACTTCGAAAATAAACTATTAAAATTGTTTAAAAAATAATAGAAATATTATTTTTTTATTACCGGCATTTTGTAAACACTTTTTTTAAATAAAAAATAATATTTCTATTATTTTTTTAAACAATTTTATAGTTTATTTCGGAAGTATATTCTCCAAAATTCTGACACCTACAGGGCCACGACATTTACCACAAATAATTATTAATAAGCTTTTGGAATAACAAAAACGGTCATAAACTTAAAAAAAAGTTTAATCTATTTCACGCTGATATAAATATTGCACAGTAAAATAGTTGAACTAAAAAGATAAATGATTTTTCTTATTTAGAATTATTTAAACAAGGAATTCTGTTTTTACGATATCGCTTTTATTAAATTGTTAGGTGAAAGTACATAATATTTTCACCATACTCCCCATTTTAAATAAGTTTCTAAATAATAATTTATTATTTGAGTACATAACTTAAATTACATGCAAAATTCATTTTTATATACATACTTTCATTTTTATTTTAAAATGCGTTCTTAAAAAAAATAAATAAAAATAAAAAAAGGCGCGTTTTTTTTTTTGTTTTTTTTTTAAATATCTCAAACATTTTAACACTTACTCTGCTATATTTAGATGGAGTAAAATCCTTTCTTTTTATTGCATTAATCCACTGGTGAATTATTTCCATTTTTTTGGGAAATGAAAACACAGTAACTTTTGGTCCATCATTTTGGAGCTATACATCTCGACGGCATGTTTAAATTTATTAAAATTTATTTAATTCTCCAAAACTTTAAACCAACTTCCGGTTTAGTCATGAGACACGTGACCAAATTTCAACAGACCGATGTTCATGGCGTCACCAAATTAAATTATAGTCGTCGCAAGGCCATCATATTACGGTAGCCATGGTACTGGTCTCCTGCTTTATAGTTTTTTAAATCAGAGATTTGCTTCTCCTAGAAAGGTTGCCTTCACCACGGTTTACGGGAGCCCTCTCCACCCCAACACACACATACATACACACAAACACACACGGGGCTAATTGGCCGTTGACCCCGAAAAAGGGTTCATTTGCCCTTTGGAAGGTCTTGTTTTTAATGCTTCAGGGAGACTAGCCACCCTCCTCACCAAACAAGTTTGGTAGGGGAACCAGTTTAGTGTCAGGTCATGTCATATGCTACTGGTACCATGTAACCCAATACTACCTGCCTCATGGTCGGGTCACCGGCGACTAAACATACATGCATACATACATACATTTAAACAGATAGGTGAGATTTATGTTATAGATGATGATTATTATATCGAAAAGAAATTTATAGATCTCCAAGTGTAATGCCGTAGCATCATTGCTGATCCCTTCCTCCTCTTTGCCTGATACAGAAACCAACTTAACAAAGCATTTAACCGTCTTTCCCACCAAACTTAAAAAAACTATTAAAGATACACGTACAAAACTCACGTATTCTGATTTAGTATGACCGCAAGCAGGCTTTGAAGATACGAAAATAGGCGTTGCTATTCTTTCTCTGTTGTATCCTTATTTTCATGGCAGGCAGGTGCTCGACAGAGCTTCAATCTATGGTATCCCTTTAAAACATTCGCAACAAAGAACGCGGTGAGCTACAACCCCTGTCAATAAACCTCTTTCTCTCTCTACCTAAAACTAAACGAAACTTCCATGAGTTAAGTTTCTTTTCTAGAATTATCCATCTGTGGAACGCAATATCAAGGGGTAGCTTACCAAGTGACTACAACATGCTAGTTTTCAAGTCCAATGTAAATATAATCCTTGTTGAGCAGCCCTCTTAAATAATAAAATTCTGCCTAATCACTGTCATCAATCATCAGTGTTGACTCATCGTCCACCTGACACTCATGTAACCTTTATTCTTAAATGGCTTTTAAGCCCCGATAAAAAAAAAACACACACACACACCAAAACACACACACAAACCAAAAAAACAAAAAAAACTTGTAACTTAGGTTTACATTAGGGATCGACAACCCATTCGACCTCGCGGGTCGTATTGTATTATAATGAACGGGTCGCAGGATGGACGGAGGACATTAATGAAAAATTAAGAAAAATTACATACGCATAAAACCATAATTAAAATAAGCATTAAGAAATCAGAACAACAAAAGAAAACCTACAATTAAAAAAAAAAAAAACACTTAACAAAAATTAGTTTCCTCAAGGGACGTCAATAATACTTCAAAGTGAGAAAAAAAAAGACTGAAGTGAA
>NC_136490.1:39644955-39664955 GCF_053919585.1 Euprymna scolopes | reverse complement strand
CAATATGATTATACATCTCAATTATATGATTATTAATATGATTACACATCTCATAAATCTGATTATAAATATGATTACACATCTCATTAATATGATTATCAATATGATTACACATCTCATAAATATGATTATTAATATGATTACACATCTCATTAATATGATTATCAATATGATTACACATCTCATTAATATGATTATCAATATGATTACACATCTCATTAATATGATTATCAATATGATTACACATCTCATTAATATGATTATTAATATGATTACACATCTCATTAATATGATTATCAATATGATTACACATCTCATAAATATGATTATCAATATGATTACACATCTCATTAATATGATTATCAATATGATTACACATCTCATTAATATGATTATTAATATGATTATACATCTCATAAATATGATTATCAATATGATTACACATCTCATTAATATGATTATCAATATGATTACACATCTAATTAATATGATTATCAATATGATTACACATCTCATTAATATGATTATCAATATGATTATACATCTCATAAATATGATTATCAATATGATTACACATCTCATTAATATGATTATTAATATGATTATACATCTCATTAATATGATTATACATCTCATTAATATGATTATCAATATGATTACACATCTCATTAATATGATTATTAATATGATTACAGATCTCATTAATATGATTATTAATATGATTATACATCTCATTAATATGATTATTAATATGATTATACATCTCAATTATATTATTATCAATATGATTACACATCTCATAAATCTGATTATTAATATGATTACACATCTCATTAATATGATTATTAATATGATTACACATCTCATTAATATGATTATTAATATGATTATACATCTCATAAATATGATTATCAATATGATTACACATCTCATTAATATGATTATTAATATGATTACACATCTCATTAATATGATTATTAATATGATTATACATCTCAATTATATGATTATCAATATGATTACACATCTCATAAATCTGATTATTAATATGATTACACATCTCATTAATATGATTATTAATATGATTACAGATCTCATTAATATGATTATCAATATGATTATACATCTCATTAATATGATTATCAATATGATTACACATCTCATTAATATGATTGTTAATATGATTATACATCTCATTAATATGATTATCAATATGATTACACATCTCATTAATATGATTGTTAATATGATTATACATCTCATTAATATGAATATCAATATGATTACACATCTCATTAATATGATTATCAATATGATTACACATCTCATTAATATGATTATCAATATGATTACACATCTCATTAATATGATTATCAATATGATTATACATCTCATTAATATGATTATCAATATGATTACACATCTCATTAATATGATTGTTAATATGATTATACATCTCATTAATATGAATATCAATATGATTACACATCTCATTAATATGATTATCAATATGATTACACATCTCATTAATATGATTATCAATATGATTACACATCTCATTAATATGATTATCAATATGATTACACATCTCATTAATATGATTATCAATATGATTACACATCTCATAAATATGATTATCAATATGATTACACATCTCATTAATATGATTAACAATATGATTACAGATCTCATTAATATGATTATCAATATGATTATACATCTCATTAATATGATTATCAATATGATTAGACATCTCATTAATATGATTATTAATATGATTATAGATCTCATTAATAAAGTTATCAATATGATTAGACATCTCATTAATATGATTATTAATATGATTATAGATCTCATTAATAAAATTATCAATATGATTATACATCTCATTAATATGATTATCAATATGATTACACATCTCATTAATAAGATTATCAATATGATTATACATCTCATTAATAATAAACTGCGTTTTACTTTGAAGAAATAAATTTAAATAATTCAAACGGGTCACCATATCTCTACAATTATATAAATGCAACTTAGTTTGTGTGGGTGAGTTCGTTCCTAATAGACTCCGAAACGGCTGAACAGATTTTCTTTAAAATTTACAGAACTTTAGTGTATGTGTCTGGGAGTGATCTTAGTTAAGTTTTGTCTCAGATAATTATCGATAATCGAAACTGTTTTTTTAATTTATCTATCATCAGTAAAACCATTTTTCCATGTTGTCGCTTAGCAACAATGATAGAACAACGGACTGTGACAATTCTACTGTGGGTAAGTTGATAGCGTGTTTTATTTTGGGTTTTATTTTGCATGACATGGTCTGTAGGTTCAAACTCCGCACGTAAATTTCTTAATTTTTTTGCAGTAACTGCAAAGAATTTTATATGACTTGAAAATTTACGTGTTTTTTTTTTTTTTTTTTTTTTTGCATGACGTGCTCTGTAGGTTCAAGCCCCGCATGAAAATTTCCTTATGTTTTTTTTTTTTGTTAATTGGAAAGAAGTTAATATAAAATAATTTTATAAAAGAAACAGTAGTGTACAATGTAAAATAACATATATTTTGGGCTAAGTTACTGCGTAGAAGCATGTGAAGCTTCCTCCCGGGCGATTTCACGGATTTCGATGACAATAAAAATATGGGAGTGTGAAATATTCGTTGATCATCATCATTCAATCCCGGGCAACGTCGTGTTTCTCTGCTAATGCAAAATAAACATTAAAGTTGTGAACCATTCATGTTTACTTTCGAAACATATCTTCCTCTTTAGACAAGTACTCGTTTTAACATCGATCCTCAGCTAAAGAAATACGCAAGGTCACCATATTCTGCCTGAGTATCAAAATAAAATAAAAAATGTTTGAATTTTCGATGATTCAATCCACGTGTTAGAATCAGGTTCAGTTTTCATGGCAACATCCATAACGTTTTTAAATTTCAAAGATTTGCACGCAACGCTTCTTGATTTTTTTTTTTTTTTTTTTTTACTCACGTTCACCATAAACAAAACATATTGCCCTCGGATGTAAGGGGCTACTATTTGGGACCATGAATAGGAAAGATTATGCAAGATGTTGGTTTGCATTACATTTAAACTTCTGCATATCAGTACAGCCAGGGAAGCAGGCAGCATGAAGGGAATTCAAAAATCTAGCTGTTTGAGGGAAGAAGCTATTAGAATAGAAAGCTGTCTGGCATTTAGGGACATCAACATTGAAGAGGTGAGATTTTGTTGCTAAGCAGGTTTGTCGGGGATATGTACGTCAAGGGGGCACAAGTGCAACGAGTTCATCAGAGCATATTCCATTAAAATATTTGTAAAACAGGAACAGATATGCAACATTGCGGTGATGGGACAGGAGTTGGGGCTTAGTTAACAAAGTGGGACCTATTAGATTAAAAACTCCTTTTTGGACCAAAAGGGAGAGGCTAGTGGTAGATGCACTAGTCCAGATGTGGCAGCAATACTCCATGCGTGGGTAAATGATGGCCTTGTAGAGGTACAGGAAATTCTCAGATGTGAATAGTCTTCTAGCTCGATAGAAGGAACCCACCTTCTTTGCAGCAGCCTTCGCAATGTCCTCAATGTATTTGTTCCAGTTCATATTGCCCATGAATGTTAGGCCAAGGAGTTTAAAGGAAGAATTCTCAGGTAGGGTGTTGTTTGTCATGGATGCCGGTGGTTGGAGGGGTGTCCTGTAATTGTTAAAGGAAAGCAGCTTAGTCTTACTAGCATTAAATGTTAACATCCATTTGTGGGCCTCTTCCACTACAGTTTGGAGGTCATTTTCCAACGATTTTGCCATTGTCTTGAATTTATGTACATTTGTTCTTCCCTCCTGCATATTATAGAGTGTTGTATCATGAGCAAATATACACATCTCGGACACAATATTATCAGGGAGGCCGTTTATGAATATCAGGAATAATAGTGCTTCAAGGATCAACCCCTGAGGCACTCCCACATTAATGTTATGCTGCTTGGATGTACGTCCATCAATGACAACCTGGATGGGCCTATTGTCTAAGAAGGATCTAATTATATTTAGTATACATCCAGTTATACTGCATGATTTAATTTTCATTTAGCAGCTCTTCATGCCAGACTGTGTTAAAGGCCTTGGATATATCAAGGGCTACAGCCCTGGCTTTGCCAGCCTTATCCAGTGCATGGTAAATACGTTCAATGATGACTGTTATATCTGCGGTAGAACTACATTTCCTAAATCCATACTGTTTGTTAGAGAGAAGATTTATTTTTGTGAGGTGATGGACTAGTGCTTGATTAATTAGGATCTCAAAGATTTTAACGAAGAGGGGGAGGGGACTGATAGGGCGATAATTGAGTGGGTCAGTCCTTTCACCAGAATTCTTGTACACTGGTACCACAAAGGCCATCTTCCAGCTATTAGGGAAGCAAGATTTATCAAGGCATTTATTGTAGAGTTTGGAAAGTATGGGGCCAGTTCAACTAAGCATTTCTTAATTAGTATAGCAGGGACGAGATCAAACCCAAACAGATCGATAATGCAATGAATTTTTACAAGTAATTTGAAGGCTTGCCATATGTTCCTGTAGTAGTGTAATAAAGCCCCCTTTTCCCTACCATTGTTGCAGCACCATCAGTTATGATTCAGATAACCTTTGAGAAATCCAATTTTATTTCGATCATCATCTTAAACAACGCTTCAAAAATATCTGCTCTGGTCATAGTTCCCTTCATGGAAATTAACTGAATAAACTCTTCAAATGATGTCGCCTAAGTTTGTGCACTCATTGACTGTAATGAAAAACTATTGCAATTTACTGCAGGCGTACAGTATTTGTTTTTAACATATGTTGACATTTTTTCAATGTACTGCATGACTGTCCTCCGAGAAAGGCTGATAGTTTCAAATTTTCAAGACATTTTCTGGACAAAAAATATCCCAAACTGCCAGTAAATATTCTTTAAAAAAATACCATTTGTAAATCGTATTCAGCTATGCGTTTAGAAAATTCATAGCTGGTAATTGCATTTGCCATATTTTCGCCGTTTCTCTTTATATAAAAAAAAAAAAAAAAAAAGTTGCTTTTTTTTTTTTTTTCATATTGAGATTTCAACCGCTTAACTGTACGAGTATCTTTCCTTGATTGTGGATTAAATTTTCTGGTTTGTCTCGTAATGTTGCCTGATAATTGCTACCTTATTATTATTATTAGGCTTTCTTGACATATAAGATAAACTGGTTTCCCACTGAGCTCAATAAAGAAGTAATCTAATGTCCAAGTATCTTTGAAAATTCGGCATTCAGCATTTACCTTCTTTTGTTTTGCATTCATCATCATCGATATTTTTTTCCTACGTGTCAAGCCAGGCAGCATGCAAAAAAAACAAACAAAAAAAAAACATATATATATATCTGTTTCCTATGAGGCCCTGGACAACACTAATGACCTGCCCGTCCTCAAGGAACTTGACTCTGAACCCATGTTTGAGGAACCCAGTAAAGCTATTGATGCACTTGCTAATGGGAAGATTCCTAGCGAGAATGACATACGACCCGAAACAGCCAAATGTGGCAAGCAAGGCTTCCTTAAACCACTCCAAGAACTCCTGTGCCTCTGCGGGGGAGAAAGAAAGGTACCCCAGGTTATGCAAAACACGAAGATCATCACGCTGTATAAAAATAAGGGTGATTACAGTGATTGCAATAACTACCAGGGATCTCCCTGCTGAGCATTGTTGGCGAGGTTTTTGCCAGAGTGGTTCTTGCCAGACTTCAGGTCTTAGCAAAGCACATCTACCTAGAGTTCCAGTGTGGCTTCAGGAGCGAGCGATCCACTGTGGATATGATTTTCTCCATTCGTCAGCTTCTACATTGCCTTTATCAACCTTACCAAGTCATTTGACCTGGTCAGCAGAAAGGGTCTGTTTCAGCTCCCAAAGAAGATCGGTTATCTCCCTTGGCTGCTCAGCATAGTCTTACTCCATGAGGACATGCAGGGTGTTGTGAGCTTTGACAGGAAATCCTCCAAGCCGATCTCAATCCAGAGCAGACCTAATTATGGTTGTGTACTTTTACCTTTAAGCATTCCACAGAAGCTATACATCTATACAGCAGAAGTGATGGCAAGCTTTTCAACCTTGCCCAACTGAGGGTTAAAACCAAGTTTCGCACAGTACTCATCAGAGAGCTTCTGTTTGCTGACGATGCTGCTATCATCACCCATAAAGAGGAGGAGCTCTAATAGCTTATCAGCCGGTTCTTCCATGCCTGTGAGGAGTTTTGCTTTTGATAAATACACATAAATTATTGGCGGTACATGTAAAGAATGCGACCACTCATAAGATGTTAGTTTGCATGAAGTCAATTCTGAGCATTGGCAGAGAATCTTGAGTTTGTATGGAAAATGACCAAAATAGTGATGCCTGTTGAGAGAGGCAACAAAGCAATTTTTTTTTAATTTGTCATTTTAAACAAAAGCAATATTACTTAATTATCATGTCGAAAATGATAATATATCCAAAATTTACGAAAATTCAGAGTAGAAAGTTATTTATAGTTAAAAGAAATTTTACGAAAAGTTACAAAAAATTACATTGTTCGCCGATGTTTGAGAGTAGACTGTGAAGATTTCATACACAGGGGACATAACTCGGAGCGCATATTTTACACTACATCGTAATGGTGTCAAACTTGTGTAACTTATAGCGATAGACTTTTTAAAAAATTTTTACTAAAAACGATACCAGTTGTTCTACTCGACGCATTTTTGTAACTTTTAGATATATTACTATTTTCGATATAATGAAGTAATTTTTTTTTTTTTGCTTAAAATGGCATAAAAAAAAAAAATCGATCTGTCGCCTCTCTCTCAGCATGCACTGAAATAGTTTATGATTTAAAGCCACGAAAAATATGTAAAAAAAGATGCATGCGGAGTGTTGGGTTTAAAAAATTTTATCCACTTCAAAAAATAAAATCGAAAATGTGTTCCTACAAAGTATTTTAAAACTTGACTTAATGGGTTTGTATTACTGTACACACAGATTCGAAAAAGTTGTCACAAAACAAATATATAACAAATAAATGTTATCAAAGGCAAGATAAGTTACTTTTCTACCAAACTCGATATAATTTTCGTGTTTTTATTCAATGTAACATGTTTATTCAGCTCGAAAAGCATACAGTGTTTACCGATGTAATGGAAAATTCAAAATGGCGCCCGACTCTCTTTAACACGGTAAGTTTGGGAAAAGCTGTTATAAATAATAAACTAGACAAAATACTGTTAGAAATTCGCTCAATATGTTACCGTGACATAGGTTGACATATATTCGGTGTATTTTTAATAGTATTTTGGGGTTTGTATTACTGTACACATAGATTCGAAAAAGTTGTCAAAAAACAAATATATAACAAATAAATGTTATCAAAGGCAAGATAAGTTATTTTTCTACCAAATTGAATATATTTTTTTGTTTTTATTCAATGTAACATGTTTATTCAGCTCGAAAAGCATACAGTGTTTACCGATGTATTGGAAAATTCAAAATGGCGCTCGACTCTCTCTTTAACATGGTAAGTTTGGGAAAAGGTGTTATAAATAATAAACTAGACAAAATACTATTAAAAAACAACCGAATATATGTCAACTTATATTGAGAGAATTTCTAACAGTATTTTGTCTAGTTTATTATTTATAATACCTTTTCGCAAACTTACCCTCTCCGAGAGAGAGTCGGCCGCCATTTTGAATTTTCCAATACATCGGTAAACACTGCATGTTTTTCGAGCTGAATAAACATGTTACACTGAATAAAAACACAAAAAATATATCCAGTTAGGTAGAAAAGTAACTTATCTTGCCTTTGATAACATTTATTTGTTCTATATTTGTTTTTTGACAACTTTTTCGAATCTATGTGTACAGTAATACAAACCCAGATTTACATTTAATAAAATCACTAAAAACTTATACAGTTAGGTAGAAAAGGAACTTATGTTGTTGTACTTGTAAACGTTTGTTATATATTTGGGTTTTTTTTGGGGGGGGGGGGCAACTTTTTTTTTCGTGCCTCTGTGGTTTCTAATATAAATTCCGATTTTCCAGTCTAATCAAATTCTTACAATATCTTTTGTTAGGTGAAAGTATGGAATAATTAACAAAGCCCCGTCCATGTAAAAGACGGCTTTCTAAATAAAGTTATTTTAACATTGTCCGTAAACTGCACAAGTACCCCCCTCCAATGTAAACATAACTATAATTATTTTTCTTTAATCTTTAAAGACGCCACTTCAGCAACGGCGGGTAAATGGAGGTTGTTTAAAATAGTCGGGCTTGTTATAGTTAAAATGTATTCATAAATACATGTCAATGAGTACTTTCAGCTTGAATGAACTTAATATGCAACTATGCATTAAAAAAAAAATCTCTCATGTAAATTTTGTAAGCGTAAAACTACACAATTGGAGGTATGAATGAATGAATAGCATTGTGAAGAAACGATAAAATAGATGCCGACTGCGAATTAATAAATAATAATAATAATGATAAAAGAACAATGGAATTAAAACAAAATAAGTAGTAATACAATGCTTTAGTGAAAAAAAAAAAATTTTTAGATAAGCGTTTGGCTAAAACAAAAGAAACGAAACACGTGTTAGTAAAAAATATATTAAATAAATAAATAAATAAACGACGACAACAAAACATGAATGAGGGTTCATATAAAAGGCGAAACGTGTACCGCCAATAAAGAGTACAAGAAAAGGGAAGAAAAAGTGTAAATAAAATCGTATTTCTTTTCTCATTACATCGCAGTTGACAATTAAACGGTTGATTATATTTCTCTTTGATCTCAAGAGAGGGTGCGGGTATTTTCCCAGGCATTACCTCTTTCTTTGGAAAGGCGAGATTGGTTTATATGCCGGCCGCTCCTCAACCGTGCAACGACGACGAGTCGAATCAAGGCTATTGTTTATAATCACGTGCCCTCTTTTTTTTTTTTTTTTTCTTTTATTTTGTGAGGGGTTGAAAGAGCTGAATCCCTATCCATGTTAGAGCGACCTCGTGTCATATATAGTTTTGGTAGGGGGAAAAAGGGGGTAAATATTACAAATAGGTGGGAAAAAAAGATGAAAGTAATTGGAATTTTGCGGAAGTGCACGATGATTCCGCTAACTCAAGTTTTCTCATCTCGGCTCTGATTAGTCGGTCTCACATGAAAGAAGTGCGTCCATTAGTCAGAGAAAGGGGCGGAGCTTATCACTCCCCCCCTCCCACCTCCTCCATTCTCAACAAAATAATACAACAAATAATAATAATAATAATAAAGAAGGCAAAATAAATAAGTTTTAAAAAATAAAAGAATAAACAAAAGCTAGAACACATATAGATATATATCGGAGCGGAACCGATGCCCAGGGAGGCGGCGCAGTCTCTCTAGTTTTGTCGGAGTCACGGCCAGGATGCGGAGGAGGTCGCGTTTACTGTTTGGTATCGGTCTTATTTGGTTATTTGGAGTAGCTTACTACTTATTAAGAGAAATAAAAACCGAGGTAAGCACACATTTATCGCAATAAGAATAACGTCTCTATCGCAATGCATTACAAAAACGTGATTTCCTTTTGCGTGCAAAATATCGATTTTCTATATTATCGAAGTTTAAGTTTTCGTTTCAACTACAAGGAAAAAAAACGTTTTTTTTTTCCTCTCGCAGTTTGAGAACATTGTTTTGTGTTTACTTTTTTTTTTTTTCACCTTCAAAATTCAGTGGGACACATAGTTAAACGAAAGAAAGAAAAATAAAAAATAAAAAAAATAAAATAAAAATAAAGATTGTTCTTGTTAGTTCAATGTTTTATCGTTATATTTATAAATGTTAAAGATATTTTTTTTTAAAAGTTGTATAGTGTATTTGTTTTTCATCTTTCTCGAAATGGGAATAGTGGCGCTCTCTGCATAGTACTTAAAATAGCCTCGAACAGATCCGTTGGCATTCCCCAAGAGGAGTGCTCCAGGCGACCTGTAGACCCCCCCCCAAAAAAAAGGAGATGATACCTAAGGGGATAGTCTCCCGAGACTGAATAGAAACTTCACTTTGATATGATCCCGGGTGCCCATAGCAGGTAGTTATTTATTCATTTATTTTTGGGCGCGGGCTAATTTCTTTTTTTTATTTGGTATGTTTACAGTTCGAGTGTGACTTATATTTCGAAGGCTACGCTAAACTTTTCATTTCAAACAAGTTTAGTAATATATATATATATATATATATATATATATATGACACTTGACATCTCCGGAAAATTTAGAAAGCCGTTTTTAATATATCTTGTCGCCGACGGAACTCTTAAAATGAAAGTTAATTAGCTGGGTGATTTTTGGAATATGACATCTTCGTGCGGTGACGGGTACGTACATCATGAAGATTTTTCTTAAAAAAAAAAAAATTATAGGGCCAACCAGTGAACCACCTCTAGCCCGGAATCGGGTGATGTTACATTGCACAAGTGCCAAAAAGAATTCATACTTGCTTCCTCAAACACCAGTCGGTTGAGGTTTACCGTTTTTACTTTTTTTTTTAGTTTTTTTTTTTTTTGTGCGTGTGTTCAGAATTGATTAATAATATTAACGGTTTCTATTTATTTTATGATAACATTAGCAAAGGACTCAGTTGTGCTTGTGCTCCTCGTCCTCTTAATTTCCGTCATCAGTGTTTTTGTTTTGAAAACAGCATTACCATTCTTCGTGATGACACATGCATGCAGTTTTAACAACCGGGTTGTTGTTGTTGTGACTACCGGAAAGTTCTTAGACTTTTTTTTTTTTTTTTTTAATTTAGTTTTCATGATGGATTGTTTTTGAATTACTCTGACTAGTGACTGACGACTCGCTAGTTTTATTTTAATAAACATGTCTTTATTTTCACATTTTTATTTTTTACGTATTCAATTGCTTCCCCACGAGGACAAAATTAAAAACAAGACTTTGAATTTATGGAAAATTTAACTCTGAAAAAAAAAAAAAAAAAAGATGTACGAAAGAGCTCTTAATTCTGACAAATTCTGACTGTTGCTGGAGGACATTTACATTTTCCTTGGTGAATAGTGTTTATGAGGGTCCCTATTTACTTGTCTTCCCACTAGAGCAACCAACGTTAGATGCAAACGTTAGGGTCGTAAAATCGGTTTGGTTCAAATTCTGTAGTAGCACCCCACTTAATGTGTGTGCATGGGGGAGGGAGGGGTCCAGTTCTCGAAAAAGGGAACATGGACAAAGGGAAACCTTACCTCGGCCTCGAAGAATTTCTCTTCCTTTGAGAAAACAGATTCTACTCTGAATTATTTATTTGCTAAAAAAACAAAACAAAACTACAGTCAACTTTTTTACAAATTAGGCCAAACTGTGATATTAGGTCTTTTGGCTAACTACATTAATCTGTTCTTCCCTCTGTCACAATGACTGTGAAAACTTTCCAGATGGGGGTAGTTATTTTTACCCCTATGGATTTTTCCCAAAACATCAAAACCTGATCTTGTGTCTAACTCTGATTTTTTTTTTTTTTTTTTTTTTTTTTTTTTTTTTCATATTGGGAATTCATCTCTCCTAAGGGAGAAACTCTAGAAAGTTATAAAAAAAAAAAAAAAAAAAAAAAAAATGGAATCAAACCTATCGACATACTCCTAGATGCCTGAGGCAATTTGCAAAAAAGAAAACCACCTCCGATGAAGGCGGTAATGCATGGGAGGGTGGCCTCCTGGGTCAAAGCAGAACCATACTTCACTGCTTTTATTACGAAAGGTTAATTTTAGTATTTAACTTGCTTTTGAATTAAAAATAGACAAACTTTCTCACTTCAAACTGAACTAATAATAATAATAATAATAATAAAAAAACTAGTTCAAATCTAAAACAAAACAAAAAATAACATGTGCTTTTTTGAAACTGATATGTTTCATCCGGGCCAGTTCACGTCTGTACTTTTCATGAATTTTTTGTCTTGTTTTGTTTGTTCAAGGTTGGTCCGTTTTAAACGTAAACATTACCTAAGAGAATGGACCATGCTGAAATAATAGCGTTATTATTTAGAAAATCCATCAACATGTAGGGGCTGTACTTTCACCTAACAATTGAATAAGCAAGATACCGTAAAACTTGAAAACATGAAAAATCGTAATCAGCATAGGTACTGACCTCTTTTATTTATATATTTATTTATTTTGTGTGTGTGTGTGTAGGGGGGGGTAGTAGTTCATTTTCCAAATTCGAGAACGATTGCTTTTATCTACTAAAGCAAACAATCCTAATGTTTAATCGGATTGTTAACAATACTTGCAATTTTAAAGCTAAATTACATAGAACTAAACGTTGTTCGACCATTTAATGCCCCCCCTCCCTTCAATAAAAATAACAAAACAAACATTTCGAGTTCTTTCGCATACCGATCCCATGAGGCATAATTGTCCCTATTTACCTGCCTCCTCACGAGGGTAGAATTAGAAACAAAAGGGCACTTTGGATTGGGGCGAAAAATGCTTCAGTCTATATCGAGGACAGGAATGTGAGGTGCAATATCAGAACAGATACTACACTTTGCTTCTAACCAAAAGATCAAAGATGTATATTACCTTTTTTTTTTTTTTTTTTTAATTCATAAAACACGTTAGCGATGAAGTATGAACCGTTCTCTACAAATAATTGTTCACCGATGTATGTATTGTTGTCCATTTTTCTTTTTTTTTTTTTTTTTTTTTTATAAAGGGGTTACCACAAATCAAGGCCAGAGGCCACTCGAGGATAAGGGTTAATGTAGGTATTGTAGTTATTGGGACAGTTGCGTAAAAATTGTTTGTCACGGTAGTTTTGTAATATTAGATTTACGAGGACGGTTGAATAAGGACTTGTTTAAGCTAGACTTGAAGACACTGATATTGTAGTCAGGCGCCAGGCGGGCAGTTTTAGGAAAAATTTCTTCATGGAATCCATGTTTAGGTTTAGGCACCGATAGCGGGGGAATTAAACTAACAAACATTATCTTACTCCTCTCCTGAAAATAATTACTTTCATAAATCCTCCACTTAATAAAGACCAAGATTATGTTTGCAAGAACCCGTAGCGTAACGGATACAGTACTAGGCAAAATTCCATTGTTTCGGACAATGAAGGGTACTAGTAAATACAATTGCGAATTACTTATTTCTACCCGGTCATGACTGACGGAACGAGGGCATGTGCTACCCCCGTCGATTAGTTTCGTTCGAAATTTTGTGCAGATTCTAGAGTCAATATTTTAAGATCGGAGGTCACATAGTCTGAAACGTTGTGTGAATAACGATTAAGATGAGAACAATGGTCCGAATAGGCCAAATAATAAAGGCCAATTTGTTTACATATATACTAGCATTTCAGCCCGGCGTTGCCCGGGTGTTGGATGTGTATGTTGAGCAAAAAAAAAAAAAAAAAAAGTGGTAGTAGGAAGGCAGGCTCGAACCCGTACCGCAAAGGAGGAAAAGAACGGAGTAAAACCTAAAGTTTATGCTGTTACGACCACCGCCAAACCGGAAGCTTAATTTTTTTTTTAATTAAGGCTAGACAATCTAAAGGAGAGGATAACTTTAAAAAATATCGGCGAAAAAAGTGACCTCCCCCCCCCCTTGTAGAAAAGTGCCTAGTTGAAGGGGAAGATATTAATGTTTTTAGCTAATTTTTCGATATTTGTCGTATGAAAAGTATGAAACTTTAAAATGATCTTGGTAAAATCCGTCGCCTCTATTGAAAGTTTAAGGCAGACATGCAAACAGACATACATTTATATATTGGTAGCTAAAAATTTTCGACCCAAACTGATGAAAAAGCTTGCTCTATCTCTGAATACTCTTTATTTAAAATTTCAAATATTTAGACCAGAAATTGTCCGAGTAATTTGGAAGAGACCGCAGAGGTCAATTTTTTAAACTTTGACCCCTATTATGACCCTTTAAAAGTTATTGTTTTGGGCTCAAATCAAGTTATTAAGTTAGATCCATGTCCAAGGAACCTATATCTAAAATTTCAAGTGCGTAGACCCAAAATTGTTGGAGGAGTTTGGTAGAGTTCCCGAAGGTCAAATCGTTGAACTTTGACCCCTTAATCGTCAAATTTCTGGCCCAAAACCGATCACATCAATTTTCTCAAATCTCAGTACCCTGTATATCAAATTTCGAGTCTGTAGACTAAAAATTCCCAGTTATTGCGTATGGAAATGCACACACACGTTCACACACACACATAAAAAATAATTATATATATATATATATATATATATATATATATATAAATGTTCATTATAGAAATTATTTATTTTACTACCTAATTTGTATGTGACGAGGCGGATATATATATATATATATATATATATATATATATATATGAACATTTTTTTTCTTCTCTGTTTCTGTATCGATTGATACGTGTTTATTTCTCCTTAAAAAAACTTTCCAGTTTCTGACGTTTTTTTTGTTTTAACTTCACCTTCGTGTATATATATATATATATATATATATATATATATATATATATATATATATATATATATATATATATATTAGTGAGAACACTACCAAAACATAATTGGTTATATTAAAAATTTCAGCGTTAAGATGGATGCCATTAAAACAATATTATTTTAAAGCCGAAATCAACATCCTTATTATTTTTGGCGAAAATGTACACTCATATTATTTTTAAAAAATAAATAAAAGTATGAAACATTACCACCCTTAACCCCATCATGGTAAACTTACTCCCATAACATACGTGTGTAATCTTAAACAATTAAAATGCAATCAAAAGATTAAACAATCGTTGTGTGTGTGTGTCCCCTTGAAGAAATTGTGAACAGTTTAGTCTTATTTCCCGGCTTTAAACTAATTGTCACTGGGAAAGCGTTATTCTCCTTCTCCTCGTGTCAAGCAATCGTGTCGAGAGAGCTTACACATGTTCAAATACATATAAGTGAAATAGAATTAACGGGAGGTGGGGGGGGGGGGACGTTTTTCCCTGCGAATCTTTTGTTGTCACTGTCGTCGTATATGACTAGTCGTACTCCTTCCAATGTTTTCTGGGAAAGGGCAGCAGAAGTTAGAGGTTGACGCTCCTTATATTATTATTTTTAGCAATATTAACATAACCCTCACCATTGTTCCTATTTAAAATGTCTCCCCACCCACGGGACAGTTAGATACCAGGGTCGTTTTTTAATGTGAAGAAAAGAAACAAAAATAAAAATTGTCTCAGTCGTGAAGGATGTCTCCTCCAGTCCTCCACTGACAGAGAACAAGAAATTGAAGTGCAGCATCTGAAGAACAGATACTACACTTTGATCTTATTGTTATTACTATATTTGTTTACTATTGTTTTTTTTTTTTTTTTAAACAATTGGGTTTGTATTATAATCCACAGAGGAACAAAAAAAAGTTGTCAAACAAATATATAACAAATGTTATTGTTATCAAAGGCAAGATACGTTACTAACTGGATAAGTTTTGTATTTTTCTTTTATTTTTATTTAATGTAAGATGTTTATTCGGCTCGAAAAACAAGTAATATCGAACTCTACCGAAGAACAAGAAAAATGACCGAAGATGAAGTCTCGACAATGTCTTCAAAATAAGAAATAAAACAAAATGGTGATAGAAGCACATCCAACAAATGTTACCGTGACATTTATGCGGTGGCTTTCTACCACTATTTTAGTTTTATTTCTTTATGTGATTACCGAGACTTCAAAGATGTAAAGAGACGTTGCGCCGTCGCGGCCATTTTTTTCTTGTTCTCCGGTAGTGTTCAATAGTACTTGTTTTTCGAACCGAATAAACATTTTACATTAAATAAAAACACTAAAAACTTATCCAGTTAGGTAGAAATGTGACTTCTCTAGCCGTTGATTACATTCGTCATGTATTTGTTATTTTTGTTTTTACAAGTTTTTTTGTATCTCTGTGGATCGTAATACAAATCCAATTATTACTAATTGGGTTTGTATTACTATACACATACATTCGAAAAAGTTGTCAAAAAACAAATATATAACAAATAAATGTTATCAAAGGCAAGATTTTTTTTTTTTTTTTTTTTTTTTTTAGTGATCACCACTTATCAAGGCCCGGAAGCCACTCGGGGATAAGGGTTATTGCAAGTACATTACGTTAGTGTGGAGATTTGATGAAGTGTTTACTTCAGGGGGCGGTTCATCACCAGGAACTTGTTAACGTTGGACTTGAAGACATCCAAGTTGTAGTTCGGTGGGAAGCAGGCAGACGGAACAGTTCCACAGGCGCGCAGTTCTAAGAAAGAAGCTTTGTTCATGGAATCCACGTTTTGATTTAGACACAGATATAGTGGGGGAAATTTTTCACGGTGGATTCAGCTAGACTGGTGTTTTTCGTGAAAGATTGGCGAGGGGGAACCAGAGATTGGAGTTCAGACGAGCACCTGCCATTCTACCAAACTAGATAATTTTAGTGTTTTTATTTAATGTAAAATGTTTATTCGGCTAGAAAAACAGTGTTTACCGATGTATTTGAACAATACAAATGGCGGTGGACTCTGTGTTGAACACGTTCGGTTTGGGAAAATGAGTTAAAAATAAAACTATAGAAAATACTGTTAGGAACTCACTCAATATGTTACCGTGACATAGGCTTACATATATTCGGTAGGTTTTTAACAGTATTTTGTATAGATTTTTTTTAGTTTAAACTCATTTTCCCAAACTTAACGTGTTCAACACAAAATCCGCCGCCATTTGTATTTGTTCAAATAAATCGGTAAACGCTGTTTTTCAAGCCGAATAAACATTTTACATTAAATAAAAACACTAAAAATATTAGCCAGTTAGGTAGAAAAGTAACTTATCTTGCCTTTGACATTTATTTGCTTATATATATATATATACATATAATCTTTTTTTTTTTTTTTTTTAACAACTTTTTCGAATCTGTATATAGCCCTTATTATAATAATTATTATTGATAATACATACTATTTAATATATACCGTTCAACGCACTTGTTTCTAAACATTTCTTATACATATTGAAATCAATTGCGGCTTGTTTGTTGCCGGTTAAAATGAGCACTAATGCGTTGCAAATTTAAAAAAAAAAAAAAAATCAAAAGAATAAAAAAAAAAGTAAAACATTCTTCTTCCATGAACGGTAAAAATAATTCACGTGAACTCTTTCGAACATTGTTCCTATTTACTATGCCTCCCCACGGGACAGTTTAGACACCAGGGTCGTTTTTTAACGTGGAGAAAAGGTACAAAAATAAAAATTGTCTCAGTCGTGAAGGATTTCTCCTCCACCGAAAGAGAACAAGAAAATGAAGTGCAGCATCTGAAGAACAGATACTACATGTTGATCTTGACCAAAAATTGTTGCAAGGAATGAACGCAGCCCAAAATACAAATCTTTAGAGTTTTTTTTTTTCGTTTTCAACGTTTTTTATTATTACGCTACTTTTTTTTTTGTGATCAAGAGCGGAGGACCGCTTGAAATATAGAAAATAAAATACTAAATCTAAAAACATTTTTTATGCTTCGAAAAAATCCTCATAACCTTGAAAAATTACTAAGCATACGTGGACATTTTCCCATATTATGGGAATTTTTACAAATTCCGTTTTACCTCCATGTGAACGTAAAATGAAGGGAGTGGGCTTATATAAAATAGTAAAAACAAATATCTCTAATCTACATTATCTTCCGTTTTACTTACCTGACACATGGATTTTCGTTTATGATTAAAGTGTATTAACTGTTCTGTGCAATTAATAAAGATCATGTTCATGGAAGAACGCAAAAAGGCATCTGTTTTATCGACATTAAAAGTAGTTTTATTTTCATTACATATAACCAAATGAGAAATCATTTCCATTAAAAATCCAGTTAGTATTATACATCTAAAACCGAGAAAAGCCGTTTTTACTCGGTTTCGTTATTAGACAAACATGACACCAAGTAAAATTCGGTGGTCATTTTTTTTTTTTTTTTTTTTTTTTTTTTTCGGCATATTCATTTTACAAAAGAAGTTCAAGTGTTTCACATGGGCAAACATTAAAAAAAAAAAAAAAAGTGTAGGAATGGATTAAAAATACATTATTTTCCCCTTTTAAAAAATAAGAGCTTTGATACATTATTTTGGAATTTTGCAGTATAGACAACATGATGTAAACTGGTAAAAAACAAAGATATAACAAATAAATGTTACCAGAGGTGAGATAAGTTAATCTTCTACCGATCTAAATAAGTGTTTTTTGTTTTTTTTTTTAATTTTTTTTAATTTTACTTTAAAATAAAGTATTTTGAAAGAAATTGCCTTGTCTTAAGATAGAACAAGAAAACAAATATGGCTGACATTATTTGATCTTTTTTGAATCTCGCTAGTCACTCGAAAATCAAATAATATACTCGTAGAAACGCACCCAACAAATTTTCACTTTTCGTGTGAAAATAATGTCTAATGTCAGTTCTTGTTCTAACTTAAGACTCGACATTCATTTTCAAAGTAAATGAACGCTTTGAGATAAGCTAAAACACAAAAACTTATCTAAGTAGGTAGAAGAGTAACTTGTCTTGCCTTTGGTAACATATATATTTTTTTTGTGTGTTACTTAAAATTTTTGACCACGTTTTCGTTTAGTTGTCTATACTAAAAAATGCCCCTTTATTTTATAAGGACTTATGGTTTTCCGGCGTTTTGTCTGGGAGTCATGTTACTTTTCTTTTTAAGCTTTTATTATTTTATTTTTTGGATTTTGTAAGTTAACTTAAATTACGTTTGGTCATTAAATTATTAATTGAACCAAATTGCTATGAAAGTATGATTTAATGATGTAAACAGCTACCAAAAGTTAGTCTTTTGACAAATGTGAATTTGCTAAGAAATTTAAAACAATAACTTTATTTGTGTAGCAGTTATGTAATTAAGATCAGTTTTTCTTTCGCACTCGTACGTTATCGCTCGTGTAGTCGTTCAATCGTTGTTTGATCTACAGCCAAAATCAATAAGGTCAGTAATTGATGATTTTACATGTATCTGGGTGTGCTTCCCATTGAACAGCAATAAAAGGAAAATTAATGACTAAAACTTGGTGGACAAGCCAGGCGTAGGCTGGAGTTTATTTGTACCAAATATTGTTGGATTGCAAAAAATAAATAAATAAAATAAAATAAATGTGAATTTTATTGACAATTCTTGTGATAGGGTGGGATTTCTTGGGTTGCCATCTCTATTTTATCATTATATAATAAAAAGTCAATTATTCTCATGTCACTTTCAACAGTATAGGAAAATGATGCGGCAATTCCTATGCAAATCTTTCACTGCAACGTGTTTTTGCGCAAGAATGCATATACTTTGCCACCGTTTAATAAATATTATAATTTACCCGCTTTGCCTCGCTCTCTCAGATATGTAATCCTACATAGGCAGTAGCAAGTATTTCACCACCCTTATTAAATTTACTCCTCCCAAAGATCCCGAAATCAGTCTTTTTTTCATAACCATCCATGCCCACATGTCACTGAAAAAATATTTACTACATATTAACATTAGCCTAGAAACTTAACGACTGCTTCCCAACCTGCTTGATTCTACGGAATAATGAAATCTGCCGTTAACGTTAGAAACACATAATCATCAGATTAGGAGTTAGCTTCTTTTTTTTTTTTTTTTTTTAATTATAACATAAAAACTAAAACATTCGCAGTGGCGCTTTCACGTACACATAACTAAACAAACAAGTTCATTATTACTTATACGGTTTCTACTTCTGATTTGCTTTTTGTTAGAATATAATACTCTATCTTAACAAAAATTATTTTGTTTAATCATCAAAAAAGAAGACGCACTTATTCTCCTTATATTTACATTTTTGTTTTAGCTAGGCTTTTTGCCATACGTTTTCATTGCGATCAAATATGTATGGAGACCCCGAAGAGAATGAATCTTTCTCTTTCAT